>NW_026729220.1:130000-137737 GCF_030272615.1 Cryptomeria japonica | reverse complement strand
CGTTCTCGTCGGGGCCGGGCCGGGCCGGGGTGCGCTGCCCGCACTACCGCGCGCGCGGGGGGCGACACCGAGCGCGCACCCGAGGCGCCCCGAGCACACAGGCCACGGTGCAACCCGGGCGTTGTGCGCGCACCCCGGTGCGCCCGAGGTGCTGCGCGCGCACCCAGGTGAAATCGGTGTGCACCTCGGCCAGTGCGCGCTCGGTCGAGTCGCGCACGTTGGCCAAGGTGCACGGTGATGTTTCTTACTCTAAGGTTCCGCACCAGACGCCCGGGACAGGTGAGCGAAGCTGGGCGGGGCCGGGTGCGCGGCCGGGGCAGGTGCACGCAGCTGGAGAGAGCTTTGGAGCACACCAGAGGTGCGCACCTTGGAGCACACTTCGGAGCGCACCAATGATGCGCTCCATTCAAAAGTTTCCTGAAAAGGCAAAAAAAGTTGAGATTATAGAATTTCCCACTTGAGAGATTGTAAAAAAAAAAAATTTAAAATGAAGGAAACGCGGGTGCCAAGGTGTGCGCGCCCGGGTGCGCAGCCCAGCCAAGGTGTGCGCACCAAGGCGCCCACCCTGGCGAAGGTGCACGCAAGGTGCGCACCCGAGGCAAACCGGACAATTAACCCAACTTTCGACTTCGCGCGCACCTGCGCACCTTGGAGCGCACTTCGGAGCGCTCCTTGGTGCGCACCAATCTTGGGCACCTCGGAGTGCACCATGGCGCCCACCAAGGTGCGCACCCGGGGCAAACCGAGCTCCGACTTCGTGCGCACCTTGGAGCGCACGAAAGGTGCGCACCATGGCGCCCACCAAGGTGCGCAGCCCAGCCAAGGCGTGCGCATCAAGGTGCGCACCCTGGCGAAGGTGCGCACCCGGGGCAAACCGAGCTCCGACTTCGTGCGCACCTTGGAGCGCACAAAGGGTGCGCAACCCAGCCAAGGTGTGCGCACCCCGGGCAAACCGAGCTCCGAATCGTGCGCACCTTGGAGCACACTTCGGAGCCCTCCTTGGTGCGCACCGATGTTGCGCACCTCGGAGCGCACCCGGGGAAAACAATGCAATTAACCCGACTTTCGACTTCGTGGGCACCTCGGAGCGCTCTCGGGTTCGCACCTCGGAGCACACCGAGGTGCGCACCTTTGATGCGCTGCCTTCACCAATTTCCAGAAAAGGCAAGAAAACATTGAGAAGGTGTGCGCACCGAGGTGCCCACCCTGGCGAAGGTGCACGCGAGGTGCGCACCCGGGGCAAACCGGGCTCCGACTTCGTGCACGCCATGCTGCGCACCTTGGAGGGCCATGGTGCGCACCTTGGAGCACACTTCGGAGCGCTCAATGGTGCCCAACCCAGCCAAGGTGCCCACCGCGGCGAAGGTGCACGCGAGGTGCGCACCCGGGGCAAACCGGGCTCCGACTTCGTGCACGCCGCACCTTGGAGCACACTTCGGAGCGCTCCTTGGTGCGCACCAGGGCGCGCAACCCAGCCGAGGTGCCCACCCCGGCGAAGGTGCACGCGGGGTGCGCACCCGGGGCAAACCGGGCTCCGACTTCGTGCACGCCATGGTGCCCACCGCGGCGAAGGTGCACGCGAGGTGCGCACCCGGGGCAAACCGGGCTCCGACTTCGTGCACGCCGCACCTTGGAGCACACTTCGGAGCGCTCCTTGGTGCGCACCAGGGCGCGCAACCCAGCCGAGGTGCCCACCCCGGCGAAGGTGCACGCGAGGTGCGCACCCGGGGCAAACCGGGCTCCGACTTCGTGCACGCCATGGTGCCCACCGCGGCGAAGGTGCACGCGAGGTGCGCACCCGGGGCAAACCGGGCTCCGACTTCGTGCACGCCGCACCTTGGAGCACACTTCGGAGCGCTCCTTGGTGCGCACCATGGTGCCCACCAGGGCGCGCAACCCCGCCGAAGGTGCACGCGAGGTGCGCACCCGGGGCAAACCGGGCTCCGACTTCGTGCACGCCGCACCTTGGAGCACACTTCGGAGCGCTCCTTGGTGCGCACCAGGGCGCGCAACCCCGCCGAAGGTGCACGCGAGGTGCGCACCCGGGGCAAACCGGGCTCCGACTTCGTGCACGCCATGGTGCGCACCAGGGTGCCCACCGCGGCGAAGGTGCGCACCCGGGGCAAACCGGGCTCCGACTTCGTGCACGCCGCACCTTGGAGCACACTTCGGAGCGCTCCTTGGTGCGCACCAGGGCGCGCAACCCAGCCGAGGTGCCCACCCCGGCGAAGGTGCACGCGAGGTGCGCACCCGGGGCAAACCGGGCTCCGACTTCGTGCACGCCATGGTGCCCACCGCGGCGAAGGTGCGCACCCGGGGCAAACCGGGCTAGGACTTCGTGCACGCCGCACCTTGGAGCACACTTTGGAGCGCTCCTTGGTGCGCACCATGGTGCCCACCAGGCCGCGCAACCCAGCCAAGGTGTGCGCACCAAGGTGCACGCGAGGTGCGCACCCGGGGCAAACCGGGGTCCGGCTTCGTGCACGCCGCACCTTGGAGCACACATCGGGGCGCTCCCGGGTTCGCACCGGCGTTGCGCACCGTGGTGGGCACCTCGGAGCGCACCGTGGTGGGCACCTCGGAGCACACCAAGGTGGGCAGCGAGGTGCGCACCTTTGATGCGATGCCTTCACTAATTTCCATAAAAGGCAAAAAAAAACGAGATTTTAAAATTTCCGTTTTGAAAGATAGTGAGAAAAAGGGAATGCTGGTGCCATCTTGAGCCCGCCCTGGTGCGCAGCCCAGCCAAGGTGTGCGCACCAAGGTGCCCACCCTGGCGAAGGTGCGCGCCCGGGCAATTAACCCAACTTCCAACTTCGCGCGCGCCAGGGTGGGAGCGCACCCAACAACCGGGCCTGGGAAGAGCCAATGCGAGAAACCCCACCAAACGCTCTGACAAAAAAAGAGGGGGCGCTCCAGTAACCCCGCTTCGGAGCGCACCCTGGGCAAACCCAGCCAGGGTGCCCACCCCGGCCAAGGTGCAGGCGAGGTGCGCACCCGGGGCAAACCGGGCTCCGACAACGTGCACGCCGCACCTTGGAGCACACTTCGTAGCGCTCCCGGGTGCGCACCTCAGAGCACACCAAGGTGGGCAGCGAGGTGCGCACCTTTGATGCGCTGCCTTCACTAATTTCCAGAAAAGGCAAAAAAAAGAGGAGATTTTAAAATTTCCGTTTTGAAAGATAGTGAAAAAAACGGAACGCGGGTGCCATCTTGAGCCCGCCCTGGTGCACAGCCCAGGTAAGGTGCCCACCCTGGCAAAGGTGCGCACCCGGGCAATTAACCCTACTTCCGACTTCGTGCGCGCCAGGGTGGCAACCGGGCCTGGGAAGAGCCAATGCGAGAAACCCCACCAAACGCTCCGACAAAAAAAGAGGCGGCGCTCCAATAACCCCGCTTCGGAGCGCAGCCGGGGCAAACCCAGCCAAGGTGCCCACCCCGACGAAGGTGCACGCGAGGTGCGCACCCGGGGCAAACCGGGCTCCGACAACGTGCACGCAGCACCTTGGAGCACACTTCGAAGCACTCCCGGGTGCCCACCGGCGTTGCGCACCGTGGTGGGCAGCGAGGTGCGCACCTTTGATGCGCTGCCTTCACTAATTTCCAGAAAAGGCAAAAAAAAATGAGATTTTAAAATTTCCGTTTTGAAAGATAGTGAAAAAAACGGAACGCGGGTGCCATCTTGAGCCCGCCCTGGTGCGCAGCCCAGGCAAGGCATGCGCACCAAGGTGCCCACCCGCGGTGCACGCCCGGGGCAAACCGGGCTCCGACTTCGTGCAGGCCGCACCTTGGAGCACACTTCGGAGCGCTCCTTGGTGCGCACCATGGTGCCCACCAGGGCGCACCCGGGGCAAACCGGGCTCCGACTTCGTGCACGCCGCACCTTGGAGCACACATCGGAGCGCTCCCAGGTTCGCACCAGCGTTGCGCACCTTTGATGCGCTGCCTTCACTAATTTCCAGAAAAGGCAAAAAAAAACGATATTTTAAAATTTCCGTTCTGAAAGATAGTGAAAAAAACGGAACGCGGGTGCCATCTTGAGCCCTTCCTGGTGCGCAGCCCAGGCAAGTTGTGCGCACCAAGGTGCCCACCCTGGCGGAGGTGCGCGCCCGGGGCAAACCGGGCTCCGACTTCGTGCACTGCATGGTGCCCACCAAGGCGCGCAACCCAGCCAAGGTGCCCACCGCAGCGAAGGTGCACGCGAGGTGCGCACCCGAGGTGCACACCCGGGGCAAACCGAGCTCCGACTTCGTGCACGCCGCACCTTGGAGCACACTTCAGAGCGCTCCTTGGTGCGCACCAGGGCGCGCAACCCAGCCAAGGTGCTCACCCCGGCGAAGGTGCACGCGAGGTGCGCACCCGGGGCAAGCCGGGCTCGGACTTCGTGCACGCCGCACCTTGGAGCACACATCGGAGCGCTCCCGGGTTCGCACCAGCATTGCGCACCTTTGATGCGCTGCCTTCACTAATTTCCAGAAAAGGCAAAAAAAAAAAAAAAACGAGATTTTAAAATTTCCGTTTTGAAAGATAGTGAAAAAAACGGAACGCGGGTGCCATCTTGAGCCCGCCCTGGTGTGCAGCCCAGGCAAGTTGTGCGCACCAAGGCACCCACCCTGGCCAAGGTGGGTCACGGGGTGGGTCCTAGGGTGGGTAACGGGGTGGGTACTAAGGTGCGTGCCAAGGTGGGTCATGGGGTGGGTGCCAAGGTGGGCACCAGGGTGGGTGTGCACCAACCCTAGCCAGGGTAGGTCACGGGGTGGTTGTCGGGGTGGGCGTCAAGGAGCCAAGGTGGGTGGCAAGTAGCCAAGTTGCGTGCCAAGGTGGGTGTCGGGGTGGGTGCCAAGGATCCAAGGTGGGTGCCAAGGAACCAAGGTGGGTGTCTGGGTGGGTGCCGAGGTGGGAGCCAGGGTGGGTCCCAAGGTGAGTGCAAAGGTGGGTGCCAGGGTCAAGGTGAGTGCCAATGTGGGTTCCAAGGTGCCAGGGTCAGGGTGAGTGCCAATGTGGGTTCAAAGGTGCTAAGTTGGGTGCGAGGTTGGGTGCGAGGGTGGGTGGGTGCCAAGGTGTGCTAGGTGGAAGCCCGGGTGGGTCGGCATCCCATGGGTGTCGAGTTGGGTGCCTGATGGGTGCTTCTTGTCAAGTTTTAGTCGTCGGGACTCATTTCGAGCCTTAGAGGTCGTTTCTTGTCCGGTTGCCCTGTCTTCGACCTGGGAACCCAATTTTGGTCCTCGGGTCCCATTTTTTTTTGTCTCGCATCCCACTTTTGGCCTGTGGCCTTTTCGGGGTCGATTCTCGTTTTGGGCATCAGAGCATGTTTCTTCTCCTAAAACCCAATATTTGTTTATTAAGTCTCGGAACACATTTTTGTTCTCGTGGACCCATCATGGGTCTTGGAACGCATTTGTGGTCCTTGGGTCCCATTTTGCATCCCGAAACTTGTGTTTTGGTGCTTGATCCCTATTTTGGGTGCCCACCTTGCACCAAGTGCGCACCCGGGGCAAACCGAGCGCCTTGGTGCACCGGGGCAAGATCGAGCGTGCACCCGAGGCGCCCCGAACATGCACCAAGGTGCACTCGGCCCACATGTGAGCGCAGGTCGTTGCGCCCGAGGTGGTGTGTGGGCACCGCGTTGCAGACGGGACACTGCACGCACACGACGCCCCGTCCAGGTGCACGCACGTAGGCCGGGCCGGGTGCACACCCGACGCCCTAGCAAGGTGCGCGCACCCGGGCAGGGCTCACACTTGGCGAACGGGGCGCACTTCGCGAGGGAGGGTGTGCACCTCGACGGGGGTGGGTGGCCGGGGTGGATTCGCACGTGGGTCGCGGTTTGCTAAGTACACACTGCGACAAGCTCATAACGGGTGCGATCATACCAGCGTTAGTGCACCGGATCCCATCAGAACTCCGCAGTTAAGCGCGCTTGGGCCGGAGTAGTACTGGGATGGGTGACCTCCCGGGAAGTCCCGGTGTTGCACCCTTTTTTAGTTTTTCGCCGGGCGTCGCAATGCTATTTGAATAAACCTTTTGCCCGTTTGCGTTCTCGTCGGGGCCGGGCCGGGCCGGGGTGCGCTGCCCGCACTACCGCGCGCGCGGGGGCGACACCGAGCGCGCACCCGAGGCGCCCCGAGCACACAGGCCACGGTGCAACCCGGGCGTTGTGCGCGCACCCCGGTGCGCCCGAGGTGCTGCGCGCGCACCCAGGTGAAATCGGTGTGCACCTCGGCCAGTGCGCGCTCGGTCGAGTCGCGCACGTTGGCCAAGGTGCACGGTGATGTTTCTTACTCTAAGGTTCCGCACCAGACGCCCGGGACAGGTGAGCGAAGCTGGGCGGGGCCGGGTGCACGGCCGGGGCAGGTGCACGCAGCTAGAGAGAGCTTTGGAGCACACCAGAGGTGCGCACCTTGGAGCACACTTCGGAGCGCACCAATGATGCGCTCCATTCAAAAGTTTCCTGAAAAGGCAAAAAAAGTTGAGATTATAGAATTTCCCACTTGAGAGATTGTAAAAAAAAAAAATTTAAAATGAAGGAAACGCGGGTGCCAAGGTGTGCGCGCCCGGGTGCGCAGCCCAGCCAAGGTGTGCGCACCAAGGCGCCCACCCTGGCGAAGGTGCACGCAAGGTGCGCACCCGAGGCAAACCGGACAATTAACCCAACTTTCGACTTCGCGCGCACCTGCGCACCTTGGAGCGCACTTCGGAGCGCTCCTTGGTGCGCACCAATCTTGGGCACCTCGGAGTGCACCATGGCGCCCACCAAGGTGCGCACCCGGGGCAAACCGAGCTCCGACTTCGTGCGCACCTTGGAGCGCACGAAAGGTGCGCACCATGGCGCCCACCAAGGTGCGCAGCCCAGCCAAGGCGTGCGCATCAAGGTGCGCACCCGGGGCAAACCGAGCTCCGACTTCGTGCGCACCTTGGAGCGCACAAAGGGTGCGCAACCCAGCCAAGGTGTGCGCACCCCGGGCAAACCGAGCTCCGAATCGTGCGCACCTTGGAGCACACTTCGGAGCCCTCCTTGGTGCGCACCGATGTTGCGCACCTCGGAGCGCACCCGGGGAAAACAATGCAATTAACCCGACTTTCGACTTCGTGGGCACCTCGGAGCGCTCTCGGGTTCGCACCTCGGAGCACACCGAGGTGCGCACCTTTGATGCGCTGCCTTCACCAATTTCCAGAAAAGGCAAGAAAACATTGAGAAGGTGTGCGCACCGAGGTGCCCACCCTGGCGAAGGTGCACGCGAGGTGCGCACCCGGGGCAAACCGGGCTCCGACTTCGTGCACGCCATGCTGCGCACCTTGGAGGGCCATGGTGCGCACCTTGGAGCACACTTCGGAGCGCTCAATGGTGCCCAACCCAGCCAAGGTGCCCACCGCGGCGAAGGTGCACGCGAGGTGCGCACCCGGGGCAAACCGGGCTCCGACTTCGTGCACGCCGCACCTTGGAGCACACTTCGGAGCGCTCCTTGGTGCGCACCAGGGCGCGCAACCCAGCCGAGGTGCCCACCCCGGCGAAGGTGCACGCGGGGTGCGCACCCGGGGCAAACCGGGCTCCGACTTCGTGCACGCCATGGTGCCCACCGCGCCAAGGTGCACGCGAGGTGCGCACCCGGGGCAAACCGGGCTCCGACTTCGTGCACGCCGCACCTTGGAGCACACTTCGGAGCGCTCCTTGGTGCGCACCAGGGCGCGCAACCCAGCCGAGGTGCCCACCCCGGCGAAGGTGCACGCGAGGTGCGC
>NW_026729220.1:100000-120000 GCF_030272615.1 Cryptomeria japonica | reverse complement strand
GAGGAGAGGAGGGATGCAGCCAAGAAAGCAATCAGGGCTCGAGGCAAGGGATGCATCAAGGATAGCAATCATGTTGTGAGGCGAGATTCCAAAGGCTAAACGTGAGAGGCTGCAGGGTCGACTCAGAGAGGTCTATGCATGTGAGAGGCTGAAAGCAAGGTCAACTCGGAGCGGTCTATGCATCGGGCGCGCTTGGGGCGACTACCAGTGCCAACCCCTTATCCCGCGACGCGTCCGACAAAGAGAACGTTCCAAGGCGGCAGAGGAGGTTACCAGCCGAAGGATGCAGTAGCAATAACAGGTATAGTTCCGCGGCGGCCGAGAAGACTCACCGCATAGGAATCGGGATGCGAGGCGAGGGATGCGGCGGGAAGGCCCCGACGGCTAAACGGAAGAGGCTGCAGGGCCGCCTCGGAATGGTCCAAGCATCGGACGCGATTGGGACGACTACCAGTGCCAACCCCTTATCCCGCGATGCGTCCGATACACAGATAGTTCCAAGGCGGCCGAGGAGCCTCACCGCATATCAATCGGGGTGCGAGGCGAGGGATGGGGCGGGAAGGCCCCAACGGCTAGACGGAAGAGGCTTCAGGGCCACCTCGGAATGCTCCAAGCATCGGACGCGCTTGGGGCGACTACCAGTGCCAACCCCTTATCCCGCGATGCGTCCGATACACAGATGGTTCCAAGGCGGCCGAGGAGCCTCACCGCATAGCAATCGGGGGTGCGAGGCGAGGGATGGGGCGGGAAGGCCCCAACGGCTAGACGGAAGAGGCTTCAGGGCCGCCTCGGAATGGTCCAAGCATCGGACGCGCTTGGGGCGACTACCAGTGACAACCCCTCATCCCGCGATGCGTCCGATACGAAGATGGTTCCAAGGCGGCCGAGGAGCCTCACCGCATAGCAATCGGGGTGCGAGGTGGGGGATGCGGCGAGATGGCCCCAACGGCTAGACGGAAGAGGCCACAGGGCCGCGTCGGAATAGTCCAAGCATCGGACGCGCTTGGGGCGACTACCAGTGACAACCCCTTATCCCGCGATGCGTCCGATACGAAGATAGTTCCAAGGCGGCCGAGGAGCCTCACCGCATAGCAATCCGGGTGCGAGGTGGGGGATGCGGCGAGATGGCCCCAACGGCTAGACGGAAGAGGCTGCAGGGCCGCCTCGGAATAGTCCAAGCATCGGACGCGCTTGGGGCGACTACCAGTGACAACCCCTTATCCCGCGATGCTTCCGATACGAAGACAGTTCCAAGGCGGCCGAGGAGCCTCACCGCATAGCAATGGGGGTGCGAGGTGAGGGATGCGGCGAGATGGCCCCAACGGCTAGACGGAAGAGGCCACAGGGCCGCCTCGGAATAGTCCAAGCATCGGACGCGCTTGGGGCGACTACCAGTGACAACCCCTTATCCCGCGATGCATCCGATACGAAGATAGTTCCCAGGCGGCCGAGGAGCCTCACCGCATAGCAATCGGGGTGCGAGGCGAGGGATGCGGCGAGATGGCCCCAAAGGGTAGACGGAAGAGGCTGCGGGGCCGCCTCGGAATAGTCCAAGCATCGAACGCGCTTGGGGCGACTACCACTGCCAACCCCTTATCCCGCGATGCGTCCGATACACAGATAGTTCCGAGGCGGCCGAGGAGCTGGGGGATGCGGCGAGATGGCCCCAACGGCTAGACGGAAGAGGCTGCAGGGCCGCCTCGGAATAGTCCAAGCATCGGACGCGCTTGGGGCGACTACCAGTGACAACCCCTTATCCCGCGATGCGTCCGATACACAGATAGTTCCGAGGCGGCCAAGGAGCCTCACCGCATAGCAATCGTGGTGCGAGGTGGGGGATGCAGCGAGATGGCCCCAACGGCTAGACGGAAGAGGCTGCAGGGCCGCCTCGGAATGGTCCAAGCATCGGACGCGCTTGGGGCGACTACCACTGCCAACCCCTTATCCCGCGATGCGTCCGATACACAGATAGTTCCAAGGCGGCCGAGGAGCCTCACCGAATAGCAATCGGGGTGCGAGGCGAGGGATGCGGCGAGAAAGCCCCAACGGCTAGAGGGAAGAGGCTTCAGGTCCGCCTCGGAATGGTCCAAGCATCGGACGCGCTTGGGGCGACTACCAGTGACAACCCCTTATCCCGCGACGCGTCCGATACACAGATAGTTCCAAGGCGGCCGAGGAGCCTCACCGCATAGCAAT
The DNA here is from genome assembly GCF_030272615.1 of Cryptomeria japonica. Taxonomy (NCBI): domain Eukaryota; kingdom Viridiplantae; phylum Streptophyta; class Pinopsida; order Cupressales; family Cupressaceae; genus Cryptomeria; species Cryptomeria japonica. Next base: position 117,804 of record NW_026729220.1, on the reverse strand, counting down.
CGGGGTGCGAGGCGAGGGATGCGGCGAGAAGGACCCAACGGCTAGACGGAAGAGGCTTCAGGGCCGCCTCGGAATGGTCCAAGCATCGGACGCGCTTGGGGCGACTACCAGTGACAACCCCTTATCCCGCGACGCGTCCGATACACAGATAGTTCCAAGGCGGCCGAGGAGCCTCACCGCATAGCAATCGGGGTGCGAGGCGAGGGATGCGGCGAGAAGGACCCAACGGCTAGACGGAAGAGGCTTCAGGTCCGCCTCGGAATGGTCCAAGCATCGGACGCGCTTGGGGCGACTACCAGTGACAACCCCTTATCCCGCGACGCGTCCGATACACAGATAGTTCCAAGGCGGCCGAGGAGCCTCACCGCATAGCAATCGGGGTGCGAGGCGAGGGATGCGGCGAGAAGGACCCAACGGCTAGACGGAAGAGGCTTCAGGGCCGCCTCGGAATGGTCCAAGCATCGGACGCGCTTGGGGCGACTACCAGTGACAACCCCTTATCCCGCGATGCGTCCGATACACAGATAGTTCCAAGGCGGCCGAGGAGCCTCACCGCATAGCAATCGGGGTGCGAGGCGAGGGATGCGGCGAGAAGGACCCAACGGCTAGACGGAAGAGGCTTCAGGGCCGCCTCGGAATGGTCCAAGCATCGGACGCGCTTGGGGCGACTACCAGTGACAACCCCTTATCCCGCGACGCGTCCGATACACAGATAGTTCCAAGGCGGCCGAGGAGCCTCACCGCATAGCAATCGGGGTGCGAGGCGAGGGATGCGGCAAGAAGGACCCAACGGCTAGACGGAAGAGGCTTCAGGGCCGCCTCGGAATGGTCCAAGCATCGGACGCGCTTGGGGCGACTACCAGTGACAACCCCTTATCCCGCGACGCGTCCGATACACAGATAGTTCCAAGGCGGCCGAGGAGCCTCACCGCATAGCAATCGGGGTGCGAGGCGAGGGATGCGGCGAGAAGGACCCAACGGCTAGACGGAAGAGGCTTCAGGTCCGCCTCGGAATGGTCCAAGCATCGGACGCGCTTGGGGCGACTACCAGTGACAACCCCTTATCCCGCGACGCGTCCGATACACAGATAGTTCCAAGGCGGCCGAGGAGCCTCACCGCATAGCAATCGGGGTGCGAGGCGAGGGATGCGGCGAGAAGGACCCAACGGCTAGACGGAAGAGGCTTCAGGGCCGCCTCGGAATGGTCCAAGCATCGGACGCGCTTGGGGCGACTACCAGTGACAACCCCTTATCCCGCGACGCGTCCGATACACAGATAGTTCCAAGGCGGCCGAGGAGCCTCACCGCATAGCAATCGGGGTGCGAGGCGAGGGATGCGGCGAGAAGGACCCAACGGCTAGACGGAAGAGGCTTCAGGGCCGCCTCGGAATGGTCCAAGCATCGGACGCGCTTGGGGCGACTACCAGTGACAACCCCTTATCCCGCGATGCGTCCGATACACAGATAGTTCCAAGGCGGCCGAGGAGCCTCACCGCATAGCAATCGGGGTGCGAGGCGAGGGATGCGGCGAGAAGGACCCAACGGCTAGACGGAAGAGGCTTCAGGGCCGCCTCGGAATGGTCCAAGCATCGGACGCGCTTGGGGCGACTACCAGTGACAACCCCTTATCCCGCGACGCGTCCGATACACAGATAGTTCCAAGGCGGCCGAGGAGCCTCACCGCATAGCAATCGGGGTGCGAGGCGAGGGATGCGGCGAGAAGGACCCAACGGCTAGACGGAAGAGGCTTCAGGGCCGCCTCGGAATGGTCCAAGCATCGGACGCGCTTGGGGCGACTACCAGTGACAACCCCTTATCCCGCGACGCGTCCGATACACAGATAGTTCCAAGGCGGCCGAGGAGCCTCACCGCATAGCAATCGGGGTGCGAGGCGAGGGATGCGGCGAGAAGGACCCAACGGCTAGACGGAAGAGGCTTCAGGGCCGCCTCGGAATGGTCCAAGCATCGGACGCGCTTGGGGCGACTACCAGTGACAACCCCTTATCCCGCGACGCGTCCGATACACAGATAGTTCCAAGGCGGCCGAGGAGCCTCACCGCATAGCAATCGGGTGTGCGAGGCGAGGGATGCGGCGAGAAGGACCCAACGGCTAGACGGAAGAGGCTTCAGGGCCGCCTGGGAATGGTCCATGCATCGCACGCGCTTGGGGCGACTACCAGTGACAACCCCTTATCCCGCGACGCGTCCGATACACAGATAGTTCCAAGGCGGCCGAGGAGCCTCACCGCATAGCAATCGGGGTGCGAGGCGAGGGATGCGGCGAGAAGGACCCAACGGCTAGACGGAAGAGGCTTCAGGGCCGCCTCGGAATGGTCCAAGCATCGGACGCGCTTGGGGCGACTACCAGTGACAACCCCTTATCCCGCGACGCGTCCGATACACAGATAGTTCCAAGGCGGCCGAGGAGCCTCACCGCATAGCAATCGGGGTGCGAGTCGAGGGATGCGGCGAGAAGGACCCAACGGCTAGACGGAAGAGGCTTCAGGGCCGCCTCGGAATGGTCCAAGCATCGGACGCGCTTGGGGCGACTACCAGTGACAACCCCTTATCCCGCGATGCGTCTGATACACAGATAGTTCCAAGGCGGCCGAGGAGCCTCACCGCATAGCAATCGGGGTGCGAGGCAAGGGATGCGGCGAGAAGGACCCAACGGCTAGACGGAAGAGGCTTCAGGGCCGCCTCGGAATGGTCCAAGCATCGGACGCGCTTGGGGCGACTACCGTTGCCAACCCCTTATCCCGCGATGCGTCTGATACACAGATAGTTCCGAGGCGGCCGAGGAGCCTCACCGCATAGCAATCGGGTTGCGAGGCAGATTATTGGGAAGGGAACCCCCTGGGATGCGGCTCAAGCAGTGCCCAAAGGGACTGGAATGCGGAATCACATCGAGAGACCCAAATGCTATACGAGGGCTCAAATCGAATTATCGATTTGGCCACGACATGGACGCATCGGAACGACTACCTTTGCCGAACCACTCGCAATTGCATCCATACCGAAACCAATAGACATTTCCGTTAGAGCCCTCGCATAGCATTCGGGAATCTCGCATGCCCCTCTAAATCGACCAATGCTGGCGCTCAACGAAAATCCGAGCGCTACCACCGTTCGAGCGCCAGCATTGGTCGAGTTAGAGGGGCACGGGGGAGAATGCTCCAGTCAACACCTCCCCTATATAAGTTATTTGTCCGATTCTCGCACAACCGTAGTCTCCTCGTCGAATCAAACAACGGTCCCAGATTCCGACTTCCGTTCCGTAGAGACCCAAAAGCTAGATGGAGGCTCGCAAGAAAGAGAGTCGGCGCATAGCAATCGGGTTTCTCGAACGTTTAGGGACCGAGCTCACTTGCGGATAGGGCAAAATCCGCCAAGCAACCCAAAAGCTAGACGGGGGCTCGAATCGAATCGCCTAGGCGGCCACAACAACGACGTGTTGGATCGACTACCAGTGCCAAACCATTCAGCAAGACTAGTCTGTGTCGAGGCCGGATAGAGATTCTCAGAGAGCGCCCGTATAGCATTTAGGAGACCTGCCGCGTCCCTCACACTCGACAAATGGTGGTGCACGTTTATAAATCCGAGCGATCCCAACCCTTTCAAGCACCAACATCGGTCGAGATAGAGGGGCACGGAGGGGGCTGCGTGAGACAACACAGTCCCCTATATAAGTTATTTGTCCGATTCTCACACATCCGAAGAATGGTCATCAAATCGGACAACAGCCCAAACTTCCGACTTCCGTCCCAGAAAGCCCAAGAGCTATCTAAAACGTTCATGGCCGGAACTCGATCGCGGCTATACCAGTCCGCCAAGCAACCCAAAAGCTAGACTGGAGCTCTAGTCGAATCACCTCTGTGGCCATTGCAAGGACGTGTTGGAGCGACTACCATTGCCGAACCATTCCGCAGGTCGAGTCCATACCAAGGCCGCATAGAGATTCACGATGAGCTCCTGCATAGCAATCAGGAGACTTGCCGTGTCCATCACAATCGATAAATCCTGGTGCAAGATTTTTGCATCCGAGCGCTCCAACCAGTCGAGCACCAGCATCAATCGACATAAACGGGCACGGGGGGAGGATGCTCGAGAACACTACCTCCCCTATATAAGTTATTTGTCCGATTCTCAAGCAGCCGAAGTCTGGTCATCGAATCGGGTCAAAGACCACAACTTCCGACTTTACCCACAATGCAAGTCATCGAATCGAACATCGGCCCCCGAGTCGGACTCCATGCGTATGTCAGGTCATCGGACCCAAATTCCGCCTTCCTGCGCATGGCGGGCCATCAATATCAACTCGGTCATCGGACCCAAACTCCGCCTTTCTGCGCATGGCACGCCTTCAAATCGGTCATCGGACCCAAATTCCGCCTTCCTGTGCATGGCGGGCCATCAACATCAACTCGGTCATCGGACCCAAATTCCGCCTTTCTGCGCATGGCACGCCATCAACTCGGTCATCGGACCCAAATTCCGCCTTCCTGCGCATGGCAGGTCATCGGACACAAATTCAGACCTCGCCAATATGCCTACGTATCGAATCGGTCATCGGACCCAACTTCCGACTTCATCCATACTGTAGGGTCTTTGAGGTTGGCGCGGTGCGCTCAACCCGGGGAGTCGACCCATCGAAGCATACACCTCCCCTATATAAGCTATTTGTCCGATTCCCACACCTGTGTAGTTTGCACCTCTGACCAGGACATCGACCCCAACTTCCGAACTCGACTGCAACGACGGCACCAGCGCCTTGGTGCGCACCTTGCGACGCACAGTCCCAACATTCGCCTTCCTGCACATGGCAGGTCATCGGACCCAAATTCCGACCTCGCGAGTATGCCTACATATCGAATCGGTCATCGGACACAACTTCCGACTTCATCCATACCGTAGGGTCTTTGAGGTTGGCGCGGTGCGCTCAACCAGGGGAGTCGACCCAACGAAGCATACACCTCCCCTATATAAGCTATTTGTCCGATTCCCACACCTGTGTAGTTTGCACCTCCGATCAGGACATCGACCCCAACTTCCGAACTCGCCTGCAACGACCGAACCAGCGCCTTGGTGCGCACCTTGCAACGCACAGTGCCAACATTCGCCTTCCTGCACATGGCAGGTCATCGGACCCAAATTCCGACCTCGCGAGTATGCCTACATATCGAATCGGTCATCGGACCCAACTTCCGACTTCATCCATACCGTAGGGTCTTTGAGGTTGGCGCGGTGCGCTCAACCCGGGGAGTCGACCCAACGAAGCATACACCTCCCCTATATAAGCTATTTGTCCGATTCCCACACCTGTGTAGCTTGCACCTCCGATCAGGACATCGACCCCAACTTCCGAACTCGACTAAAAAGACCGCACCAGCACCTTGGTGTGCACCTTGCAACGCACAGTGCCAACATTCGCCTTCCTGCACATGGCAGGTCATCGGACCCAAATTCCGACCTCATGAGCATACCTACTAATCGAATCGGTCATCGGACCCAACTTCCGACTTCATCCATACCGTAGGGTCTTTGAGGTTGGCGCGGTGCGCTCAACCTGGGGAGTCGACCCATCGAAGCATACACCTCCCCTATATAAGCTATTTGTCCGATTCCGACACCTGTGTAGTTTGCACCTCCGCTCAGGACATCGACCCCAACTTCCGAACTCGCCTGCAACGACCGAACCAGCGCCTTGGTGCGCACCAAAAGTGCGCACTTTTGGAGGGCACTTTTGTGCGCTCCAAAGGTGCGCACTTTTGGAGGGCACTTTTGTGCGCTCCAAAGGTGCGCACTTTTGGAGGGCACTTTTTGGAGGGCACTTTTGTGCGCTCCAAAGGTGCGCACTTTTGGAGGGCACTTTTTGGAGGGCACTTTTCTGCGCTCCAAAGGTGCGCACTTTTGGAGGGCACTTTTTGGAGGGCACTTTTCTGCGCTCCAAAGGTGCGCACTTTTGGAGGGCACTTTTTGGAGGGCACTTTTCTGCGCTCCAAAGGTGCGCACTTTTGGAGGGCACTTTTTGGAGGGCACTTTTCTGCGCTCCAAAGGTGCGCACTTTTGGAGGGCACTTTTGTGCACTCCAAAGGTGCACACTTTTGGAGGGCACTTTTTGGAGGGCACTTTTCTGCACTCCAAAGGTGCGCACTTTTGGAGGGCACTTTTTGGAGGGCACTTTTGTGCGCTCCAAAGGTGCGCACTTTTGGAGGGCACTTTTTGGAGGGCACTTTTGTGCGCTCCAAAGGTGCGCACTTTTGGAGGGCACTTTTGTGCACTCCAAAGGTGCGCACTTTTGGAGGGCACTTTTCCTGCGCTCCAAAGGTGCACACCTAGGTGAGCACCTTCGACCACACCTTGTAGCACACCAAACTCTGACTTTCGACTTCATCCGCAATGCAGGGTCTTTGAGGTTGGCGCAATGCGCACAACCAGGGGAGTCGACCCATCAAACCCAACACCTCCCCTATATAAGCTATTTGTCTGATTCTCATACATGCGTAGCCTGCAGGAGCAATTAGGACATCGACCCCAACTTTCGGCTTCTAAACGAAAACAAGGTCTTTGAGGTTGGTGTAATGCGAACAACTAGGGGAGTCAACCCATCAAACCCAACACCTCCCCTATATAAGCTATTTGTCTGATTCTCATACATGTGTAGTCTACAGGAGCAATTAGGACATCGACCCCAACTTTTGACTTCTTAACGAAAACAAGGTCTTTGAGGTTGACGTAATGCGCACAACCAGGGGAGTCGACCCATCAAACCCAACACCTCCCCTATATAAGCTATTTGTCCGATTCTCATACATGTGTAGCCTACAGGAGCCATTAGGACATTGACCCCAACTTTTGACTTCTTAACGAAAACAAGGTCTTTGAGGTTGGCGTAATGCGCACAACCAAGGGAGTTGACCCATCAAACCCAACACCTCCCCTATATAAGCTATTTGTCTGATTCTCATACATGTGTAGCCTGCAACAACGATTAGGACATCCACCCCAACTTCTGAATTCGTCTGCGTTGACCGCACCAAAGGTGCACGCCTTGGTGCTCACCAAAATCCGACTTCCGACTTCTTCTGCTATGCGGGGTCTTTGAGGTTGGCGCAGTGCGCACAACCAGGGGAGTCAACCCACCGAATGCAACACCTCCCCTATATAAGCTATTTGTTTGATTCTCATACATGCGTAGACTGCAGCAATGATTAGGACATCCACCCCAACTTTTGACTTCTTAAACAAGACAGGGTCTTTGAAGTTGGTGCAGTGCACACAACCAGGGGAGTCGACCCATCAAACGCAACACCTCCCCTATATAAAGCTATTTGTCCGATTCTCATACGTGTAGTCTGCAGCAGCGATTAGGACATCGACCCCAACTTCCGAATTCGTTTGCATTGACCGCACCAAAGGTGCACGCCTTGGTGTGCACCTTGGAGTGCACTTTGGTGCTCACCTCGGTGCACACTTTGGTGTGCACCTCGGTGTGCACCAAAGGTGCGCACCTTGGAGCGCACCAAAGGTGTACACTTTGGAGCGCACCACATAGGGTCTTTGAGAGGTTGGCGCAGTGCGCACACCAAGGTGGGTGTTGAGGTGCGTGCCGAGGTGGGTGGGTGCTAGGGTGCGCTCCATGGTGGGTGCCAGGGTGGGTGCGTGCTAGGGTGGATTCCAAAGAGGGTCATAGGGTGGGTGCCAAGGTGGGTTGGTGATATAGTGGGTTCAAAGGTGGGTACTAGGGTGGGTTCCAAGGTGGGTCACAAGTTGGGTGCCAGGATGCGTGGGTGTTAGGTTGGGTGCCAAGGTGGGCTCCTGCGTGGGTGGGTGCTAGGGTGGGTTTCAAGGTGGACGCGAGGGCGGGTGCCAAGGTGGGTAACAAGTTGGGTGTTAGGATGGGTGAGTGCTAGAGTGGGTGCCAAGGTGGGTGGGTGCTAAGGTGGATGCCAAGGTGGTTCACAGGGTGGGTGGGTTCTAGGGTGAGTTCCAAGGTGGGTCACAGGTTTAGTGCTAGGGTGCGTGTCAAGGCGGGTGTCGAGGTGCCTGGGTGCTAGGGTGTGGATGCCAATGTGGGTCATAGGGTGGGTACTAGGGTGGGCTGCAATGTGGGTGCCAAGGTGGGTAACATGCTCGGTTGGTTCTAAATTGGGTGTCAGGGGTGGGTGTGCACCCACCTTGCCCGAGGTGGGTGCCAAGGTGCCAGTGTGGGTGGGGGCTAAGGTGGATGCCAAGGTGGGTGAGAAGGTGGGTGATAGGTTGAGTGGTAGGATGGGTGGGTGCCAAGATGGGTCACAGGGTGGGTGCAAGGGTGGGTAGGTGCTAGGGTTGGTGTCAGGGTGGGTGGGTGCTAGTTGGGTTCCAAGGTGGGTGCGAGGGGTGAGTGTCAAGGTGGGTCACAGGTTAGGTGCTAGGATGGGTGAGTGCTAGGGGTGCAAAGGTGCCAGAATGGGTGCTAGGATGGGTCGATGCTAGGGTGAGTGGCAAGGTGGGTCCACAAGTGTCAAGGTGGGTGCCGAGGTGGGTGCCAACTTGGGTTCCAAGGTGGGTGCCAAGTGGGCGACTGCTATGGTGGATGCCAAGGTGGGTCACGGGGTGGGTGCCAAGTTGCTAGGTTGTGTTCCAAGGTGGGTGCCAACGTGGCTGCTAGGGTGCGTGGGTTAAAGGGTGTGTCACAACGTGGGTGCCAGGATGGGTGCGCACCCACACTGGCCAAGACGGGTGCAAGGTTGGGTTCCAAGCCCGGTCACAGGCTGGTGCTAGGATGGGTGGGTGCCAAGGTGGGCACCAGGGGTGGGTGCACCCCACCCTGGCCAAGGTGGGTCACGGGGTGGGTCCTAGGGTGTGGTAACAGGGTGGGTACTAAGGTGCGTGCCAAGGTGGGTCATGGGGTGGGTGCCAAGGTGGGCACCAGGGTGGTGTGCACCAACCCCTAGCCAGGGTAGGTCACGGGGTGGTTGTCGGGGTGGGGCGTCAAGGAGCCAAGGTGGGTGGCAAGTAGCCAAGTTGCGTGCCAAGGTGGGTGTCGGGGTGGGTGCCAAGGATCCAAGGTGGGTGCCAAGGAACCAGGTGGGTGTCTGGGTGGGTGCCGAGGTGGGAGCCAGGGTGGGTCCCAAGGTGAGTGCAAAGGTGGGTGCCAGGGTCAAGGTGAGTGCCAATGTGGGTTCCAAGGTGCCAGGGTCAGGGTGAGTGCCAATGTGGGTTCAAAGGTGCTAAGTTGGGTGCGAGGTTGGGTGCGAGGGTGGGTGGGTGCCAAGGTGTGCTAGGTGGAAGCCCGGGGTGGGGTCGGCATCCCATGGGTGTCGAGTTGGGTGCCTGATGGGTGCTTCTTGTCAAGTTTTAGTCGTCGGGACTCATTTCGAGCCTTAGAGGTCGTTTCTTGTCCGGTTGCCCTGTCTTCGACCTGGGAACCCAATTTTGGTCCTCGGGTCCCATTTTTTTTTGTCTCGCATCCCACTTTTGGCCTGTGGCCTTTTCGGGGTCGATTCTCGTTTTGGCATCAGAGCATGTTTCTTCTCCTAAAACCCAATATTTGTTTTATTAAGTCTCGGAACACATTTTTGTTCTCGTGGACCCATCATGGGTCTTGGAACGCATTTGTGGTCCTTGGGTCCCATTTTGCATCCCGAAACTTGTGTTTTGGTGCTTGATCCCTATTTTGGGTGCCCACCTTGCACCAAGTGCGCACCCGGGGCAAACCGAGCGCCTTGGTGCACGGGGGGCAAGATCGAGCGTGCACCCGAGGCGCCCCGAACATGCACCAAGGTGCACTCGGCCCACATGTGAGCGCAGGTCGTTGCGCCCGAGGTGGTGTGTGGGCACCGCGTTGCAGACGGGGACACTGCACGCACACGACGCCCCGTCCAGGTGCACGCACGTAGGCCGGGCCGGGTGCACACCGACGCCCTAGCAAGGTGCGCGCACCCGGGGCAGGGCTCACACTTGGCGAACGGGGCGCACTTCGCGAGGGAGGGTGTGCACCTCGACGGGGGTGGGGTGGCCGGGGTGGATTCGCACGTGGTCGCGGGTTTGCTAAGTACACACTGCGACAAGCTCATAACGGGTGCGATCATACCAGCGTTAGTGCACCGGATCCCATCAGAACTCCGCAGTTAAGCGCGCTTGGGCCGGAGTAGTACTGGGATGGGTGACCTCCCGGGAAGTCCCGGTGTTGCACCCTTTCTTAGTTTTTCGCCGGGCGTCGCAATGCTATTTGAATAAACCTTTTGCCCGTTTGCGTTCTCGTCGGGGCCGGGCCGGGCCGGGGTGCGCTGCCCGCACTACCGCGCGGCGCGGGGGGGCGACACCGAGCGCGCACCCGAGGCGCCCCGAGCACACAGGCCACGGGTGCAACCCGGGCGTTGTGCGCGTCACCCCGGTGCGCCCGAGGTGCTGCGCGCGCACCCAGGTGAAATCGGTGTGCACCTCGGCCAGTGCGCGCTCGGTCGAGTCGCGCACGTTGGCCAAGGTCGCACGGTGATGTTTCTTACTCTAAGGGTTCCGCACCAGACGCCCGGGACAGGTGAGCGAAGCTGGGCGGGGCCGGGTGCGCGCGCGGGGCAGGTGCACGCAGCTGGAGAGAGCTTTGGAGCACACCAGAGGTGCGCACCTTGGAGCACACTTCGGAGCGCACCAATGATGCGCTCCATTCAAAAGTTTCCTGAAAAGGCAAAAAAAGTTGAGATTATAGAATTTCCCACTTGAGAGATTGTAAAAAAAAAAAAATTTAAAATGAAGGAAACGCGGGTGCCAAGGTGTGCGCGCCCGGGTGCGCAGCCCAGCCAAGGTGTGCGCACCAAGGCGCCCACCCTGGCGAAGGTGCACGCAAGGTGCGCACCCGAGGCAAACCGGACAATTAACCCAACTTTCGACTTCGCGCGCACCTGCGCACCTTGGAGCGCACTTCGGAGCGCTCCTTGGTGCGCACCAATCTTGGGCACCTCGGAGTGCACCATGGCGCCCCACCAAGGTGCGCACCCGGGGCAAACCGAGCTCCGACTTCGTGCGCACCTTGGAGCGCACGAAAGGTGCGCACCATGGCGCCCACCAAGGTGCGCAGCCCAGCCAAGGCGTGCGCATCAAGGTGCGCACCCTGGCGAAGGTGCGCACCCGGGGCAAACCGAGCTCCGACTTCGTGCGCACCTTGGAGCGCACAAAGGGTGCGCAACCCAGCCAAGGTGTGCGCACCCCGGGCAAACCGAGCTCCGAATCGTGCGCACCTTGGAGCACACTTCGGAGCCCTCCTTGGTGCGCACCGATGTTGCGCACCTCGGAGCGCACCCGGGGAAAACAATGCAATTAACCCGACTTTCGACTTCGTGGGCAACCTCGGGAGCGCTCTCGGGGTTCGCACCTCGGAGCACACCGAGGTGCGCACCTTTGATGCGCTGCCTTCACCAATTTCCAGAAAAGGCAAGAAAACATTGAGAAGGTGTGCGCACCGAGGTGCCCACCCTGGCGAAGGTGCACGCGAGGTGCGCACCCGGGGCAAACCGGGGCTCCGACTTCGTGCACGCCATGCTGCGCACCTTGGAGGGCCATGGTGCGCACCTTGGAGCACACTTCGGAGCGCTCAATGGTGCCCAACCCAGCCAAGGTGCCCACCGCGGCGAAGGTGCACGCGGAGGTGCGCACCCGGGGCAAACCGGGCTCCGACTTCGTGCACCGCCGTTACCTTGGAGCACACTTCGAGCGCTCCTTGGTGCGCACCAGGGCGCGCAACCCCAGCCGAGGTGCCCACCCCGGCGAAGGTGCACGCGGGTGTGCGCACCCGGGGCAAACCGGGCTCCGACTTCGTGCACGCCATGGTGCCCACCGCGGCGAAGGTGCACGCGAGGTGCGCACCCCGGGGCAAACCGGGCTCCGACTTCGTGCACGCCGCACCTTGGAGCACACTTCGAGCGCTCCTTGGTGCGCACCAGGGCGCGCAACCCAGCCGAGGTGCCCACCCCGGCGAAGGTGCACGCGAGGTGCGCACCCGGGGCCAACCGGGCTCCGACTTCGTGCACGCCATGGTGCCCACCGCGGCGAAGGTGCACGCGAGGTGCGCACCCGGGGCAAACCGGGCTCCGACTTCGTGCACGCCGCACCTTGGAGCACACTTCGGAGCGCTCCTTGTGGCGCACCATGGTGCCCACCAGGGCGCGCAACCCCGCCGAAGGTGCACGCGAGGTGCGCACACCGGGGCAAACCGGGCTCCGACTTCGTGCACGCCGCACCTTGGAGCACACTTCGGAGCGCTCCTTGGTGCGCACCAGGGCGCGCAACCCCGCCGAAGGTGCACGCGAGGTGCGCACCGGGGCAAACCGGGCTCCGACTTCGTGCACGCCATGGTGCGCACCAGGGTGCCCACCGCGGCCGAAGGTGCGCACCCGGGGCAAACCGGGCTCCGACTTCGTGCACGCCGCACCTTGGAGCACACTTCGGAGCGCTCCTTGGTGCGCACCAGGGCGCGCAACCCAGCCGAGGTGCCCACCCCGGCGAAGGTGCACGCGAGGTGCGCACCCGGGGCAAACCCGGGGGCTCCGACTTCGTGCACGCCATGGTGCCCACCGCGGCGAAGGTGCGCACCCGGGGCGAAACCGGGCTAGGACTTCGTGCACGCCGCACCTTGGAGCACACTTTGGAGCGCTCCTTGGTGCGCACCATGGTGCCCACCAGGCCGCGCAACCCAGCCAAGGTGTGCGCACCAAGGTGCACGCGAGGTGCGCACCCGGGGCAAACCGGGCACACATCGGGGCGCTCCCGGGTTCGCACCGGCGTTGCGCACCGTGGTGGGCACCTCGGAGCGCACCGTGGTGGGCACCTCGGAGCACACCAAGGTGGGCAGCGAGGTGCGCACCTTTGATGCGATGCCTTCACTAATTTCCATAAAAGGCAAAAAAAAACGAGATTTTAAAATTTCCGTTTTGAAAGATAGTGAGAAAAAGGGAATGCTGGTGCCATCTTGAGCCCGCCCTGGTGCGCAGCCCAGCCAAGGTGTGCGCACCAAGGTGCCCACCCTGGCGAAGGTGCGCGCCCGGGCAATTAACCCAACTTCCAACTTCGCGCGCGCCAGGGTGGGAGCGCACCCAACAACCGGGCCTGGGAAGAGCCAATGCGAGAAACCCCACCAAACGCTCTGACAAAAAAAGAGGGGGCGCTCCAGTAACCCCGCTTCGGAGCGCACCCTGGGCAAACCCAGCCAGGGTGCCCACCCCGGCCAAGGTGCAGGCGAGGTGCGCACCCGGGGCAAACCGGGCTCCGACAACGTGCACGCCGCACCTTGGAGCACACTTCGTAGCGCTCCCGGGTGCGCACCTCAGAGCACACCAAGGTGGGCAGCGAGGTGCGCACCTTTGATGCGCTGCCTTCACTAATTTCCAGAAAAGGCAAAAAAAAGAGGAGATTTTAAAATTTCCGTTTTGAAAGATAGTGAAAAAAACGGAACGCGGGTGCCATCTTGAGCCCGCCCTGGTGCACAGCCCAGGTAAGGTGCCCACCCTGGCAAAGGTGCGCACCCGGGCAATTAACCCTACTTCCGACTTCGTGCGCGCCAGGGTGGCAACCGGGCCTGGGAAGAGCCAATGCGAGAAACCCCACCAAACGCTCCGACAAAAAAAGAGGCGGCGCTCCAATAACCCCGCTTCGGAGCGCAGCCGGGGCAAACCCAGCCAAGGTGCCCACCCCGACGAAGGTGCACGCGAGGTGCGCACCCGGGGCAAACCGGGCTCCGACAACGTGCACGCAGCACCTTGGAGCACACTTCGAAGCACTCCCGGGTGCCCACCGGCGTTGCGCACCGTGGTGGGCAGCGAGGTGCGCACCTTTGATGCGCTGCCTTCACTAATTTCCAGAAAAGGCAAAAAAAAATGAGATTTTAAAATTTCCGTTTTGAAAGATAGTGAAAAAAACGGAACGCGGGTGCCATCTTGAGCCCGCCCTGGTGCGCAGCCCAGGCAAGGCATGCGCACCAAGGTGCCCACCCGCGGTGCACGCCCGGGGCAAACCGGGCTCCGACTTCGTGCAGGCCGCACCTTGGAGCACACTTCGGAGCGCTCCTTGGTGCGCACCATGGTGCCCACCAGGGCGCACCCGGGGCAAACCGGGCTCCGACTTCGTGCACGCCGCACCTTGGAGCACACATCGGAGCGCTCCCAGGTTCGCACCAGCGTTGCGCACCTTTGATGCGCTGCCTTCACTAATTTCCAGAAAAGGCAAAAAAAAACGATATTTTAAAATTTCCGTTCTGAAAGATAGTGAAAAAAACGGAACGCGGGTGCCATCTTGAGCCCTTCCTGGTGCGCAGCCCAGGCAAGTTGTGCGCACCAAGGTGCCCACCCTGGCGGAGGTGCGCGCCCGGGGCAAACCGGGCTCCGACTTCGTGCACTGCATGGTGCCCACCAAGGCGCGCAACCCAGCCAAGGTGCCCACCGCAGCGAAGGTGCACGCGAGGTGCGCACCCGAGGTGCACACCCGGGGCAAACCGAGCTCCGACTTCGTGCACGCCGCACCTTGGAGCACACTTCAGAGCGCTCCTTGGTGCGCACCAGGGCGCGCAACCCAGCCAAGGTGCTCACCCCGGCGAAGGTGCACGCGAGGTGCGCACCCGGGGCAAGCCGGGCTCGGACTTCGTGCACGCCGCACCTTGGAGCACACATCGGAGCGCTCCCGGGTTCGCACCAGCATTGCGCACCTTTGATGCGCTGCCTTCACTAATTTCCAGAAAAGGCAAAAAAAAAAAAAAAACGAGATTTTAAAATTTCCGTTTTGAAAGATAGTGAAAAAAACGGAACGCGGGTGCCATCTTGAGCCCGCCCTGGTGTGCAGCCCAGGCAAGTTGTGCGCACCAAGGCACCCACCCTGGCCAAGGTGGGTCACGGGGTGGGTCCTAGGGTGGGTAACGGGGTGGGTACTAAGGTGCGTGCCAAGGTGGGTCATGGGGTGGGTGCCAAGGTGGGCACCAGGGTGGGTGTGCACCAACCCTAGCCAGGGTAGGTCACGGGGTGGTTGTCGGGGTGGGCGTCAAGGAGCCAAGGTGGGTGGCAAGTAGCCAAGTTGCGTGCCAAGGTGGGTGTCGGGGTGGGTGCCAAGGATCCAAGGTGGGTGCCAAGGAACCAAGGTGGGTGTCTGGGTGGGTGCCGAGGTGGGAGCCAGGGTGGGTCCCAAGGTGAGTGCAAAGGTGGGTGCCAGGGTCAAGGTGAGTGCCAATGTGGGTTCCAAGGTGCCAGGGTCAGGGTGAGTGCCAATGTGGGTTCAAAGGTGCTAAGTTGGGTGCGAGGTTGGGTGCGAGGGTGGGTGGGTGCCAAGGTGTGCTAGGTGGAAGCCCGGGTGGGTCGGCATCCCATGGGTGTCGAGTTGGGTGCCTGATGGGTGCTTCTTGTCAAGTTTTAGTCGTCGGGACTCATTTCGAGCCTTAGAGGTCGTTTCTTGTCCGGTTGCCCTGTCTTCGACCTGGGAACCCAATTTTGGTCCTCGGGTCCCATTTTTTTTTGTCTCGCATCCCACTTTTGGCCTGTGGCCTTTTCGGGGTCGATTCTCGTTTTGGGCATCAGAGCATGTTTCTTCTCCTAAAACCCAATATTTGTTTATTAAGTCTCGGAACACATTTTTGTTCTCGTGGACCCATCATGGGTCTTGGAACGCATTTGTGGTCCTTGGGTCCCATTTTGCATCCCGAAACTTGTGTTTTGGTGCTTGATCCCTATTTTGGGTGCCCACCTTGCACCAAGTGCGCACCCGGGGCAAACCGAGCGCCTTGGTGCACCGGGGCAAGATCGAGCGTGCACCCGAGGCGCCCCGAACATGCACCAAGGTGCACTCGGCCCACATGTGAGCGCAGGTCGTTGCGCCCGAGGTGGTGTGTGGGCACCGCGTTGCAGACGGGACACTGCACGCACACGACGCCCCGTCCAGGTGCACGCACGTAGGCCGGGCCGGGTGCACACCCGACGCCCTAGCAAGGTGCGCGCACCCGGGCAGGGCTCACACTTGGCGAACGGGGCGCACTTCGCGAGGGAGGGTGTGCACCTCGACGGGGGTGGGTGGCCGGGGTGGATTCGCACGTGGGTCGCGGTTTGCTAAGTACACACTGCGACAAGCTCATAACGGGTGCGATCATACCAGCGTTAGTGCACCGGATCCCATCAGAACTCCGCAGTTAAGCGCGCTTGGGCCGGAGTAGTACTGGGATGGGTGACCTCCCGGGAAGTCCCGGTGTTGCACCCTTTTTTAGTTTTTCGCCGGGCGTCGCAATGCTATTTGAATAAACCTTTTGCCCGTTTGCGTTCTCGTCGGGGCCGGGCCGGGCCGGGGTGCGCTGCCCGCACTACCGCGCGCGCGGGGGCGACACCGAGCGCGCACCCGAGGCGCCCCGAGCACACAGGCCACGGTGCAACCCGGGCGTTGTGCGCGCACCCCGGTGCGCCCGAGGTGCTGCGCGCGCACCCAGGTGAAATCGGTGTGCACCTCGGCCAGTGCGCGCTCGGTCGAGTCGCGCACGTTGGCCAAGGTGCACGGTGATGTTTCTTACTCTAAGGTTCCGCACCAGACGCCCGGGACAGGTGAGCGAAGCTGGGCGGGGCCGGGTGCGCGGCCGGGGCAGGTGCACGCAGCTGGAGAGAGCTTTGGAGCACACCAGAGGTGCGCACCTTGGAGCACACTTCGGAGCGCACCAATGATGCGCTCCATTCAAAAGTTTCCTGAAAAGGCAAAAAAAGTTGAGATTATAGAATTTCCCACTTGAGAGATTGTAAAAAAAAAAAATTTAAAATGAAGGAAACGCGGGTGCCAAGGTGTGCGCGCCCGGGTGCGCAGCCCAGCCAAGGTGTGCGCACCAAGGCGCCCACCCTGGCGAAGGTGCACGCAAGGTGCGCACCCGAGGCAAACCGGACAATTAACCCAACTTTCGACTTCGCGCGCACCTGCGCACCTTGGAGCGCACTTCGGAGCGCTCCTTGGTGCGCACCAATCTTGGGCACCTCGGAGTGCACCATGGCGCCCACCAAGGTGCGCACCCGGGGCAAACCGAGCTCCGACTTCGTGCGCACCTTGGAGCGCACGAAAGGTGCGCACCATGGCGCCCACCAAGGTGCGCAGCCCAGCCAAGGCGTGCGCATCAAGGTGCGCACCCTGGCGAAGGTGCGCACCCGGGGCAAACCGAGCTCCGACTTCGTGCGCACCTTGGAGCGCACAAAGGGTGCGCAACCCAGCCAAGGTGTGCGCACCCCGGGCAAACCGAGCTCCGAATCGTGCGCACCTTGGAGCACACTTCGGAGCCCTCCTTGGTGCGCACCGATGTTGCGCACCTCGGAGCGCACCCGGGGAAAACAATGCAATTAACCCGACTTTCGACTTCGTGGGCACCTCGGAGCGCTCTCGGGTTCGCACCTCGGAGCACACCGAGGTGCGCACCTTTGATGCGCTGCCTTCACCAATTTCCAGAAAAGGCAAGAAAACATTGAGAAGGTGTGCGCACCGAGGTGCCCACCCTGGCGAAGGTGCACGCGAGGTGCGCACCCGGGGCAAACCGGGCTCCGACTTCGTGCACGCCATGCTGCGCACCTTGGAGGGCCATGGTGCGCACCTTGGAGCACACTTCGGAGCGCTCAATGGTGCCCAACCCAGCCAAGGTGCCCACCGCGGCGAAGGTGCACGCGAGGTGCGCACCCGGGGCAAACCGGGCTCCGACTTCGTGCACGCCGCACCTTGGAGCACACTTCGGAGCGCTCCTTGGTGCGCACCAGGGCGCGCAACCCAGCCGAGGTGCCCACCCCGGCGAAGGTGCACGCGGGGTGCGCACCCGGGGCAAACCGGGCTCCGACTTC
>NW_026729220.1:70000-90000 GCF_030272615.1 Cryptomeria japonica | reverse complement strand
GCATTGATAGCAATCGAGGTGGGAGGCGAAGGATGCAGAAGTGAGAGCCGAGGGATGTAGCAGAGATAGCAATCGGGGTGTGTGATGCAGAAGAGATAGCAATCGAGGTGTGCGGTGGGAAGGGCCCAGCAGCCAGAATGCATGAAGCGACGGATGAAGCAGTGATGACAACCGGGCTGTGAGGAGAGGAGGGATGCAGCCAAGAAAGCAATCAGGGCTCGAGGCAAGGGATGCATCAAGGATAGCAATCATGTTGTGAGGCGAGATTCCAAAGGCTAAACGTGAGAGGCTGCAGGGTCGACTCAGAGAGGTCTATGCATGTGAGAGGCTGAAAGCAAGGTCAACTCGGAGCGGTCTATGCATCGGGCGCGCTTGGGGCGACTACCAGTGCCAACCCCTTATCCCGCGACGCGTCCGACAAAGAGAACGTTCCAAGGCGGCAGAGGAGGTTACCAGCCGAAGGATGCAGTAGCAATAACAGGTATAGTTCCGCGGCGGCCGAGAAGACTCACCGCATAGGAATCGGGATGCGAGGCGAGGGATGCGGCGGGAAGGCCCCGACGGCTAAACGGAAGAGGCTGCAGGGCCGCCTCGGAATGGTCCAAGCATCGGACGCGATTGGGACGACTACCAGTGCCAACCCCTTATCCCGCGATGCGTCCGATACACAGATAGTTCCAAGGCGGCCGAGGAGCCTCACCGCATATCAATCGGGGTGCGAGGCGAGGGATGGGGCGGGAAGGCCCCAACGGCTAGACGGAAGAGGCTTCAGGGCCACCTCGGAATGCTCCAAGCATCGGACGCGCTTGGGGCGACTACCAGTGCCAACCCCTTATCCCGCGATGCGTCCGATACACAGATGGTTCCAAGGCGGCCGAGGAGCCTCACCGCATAGCAATCGGGGGTGCGAGGCGAGGGATGGGGCGGGAAGGCCCCAACGGCTAGACGGAAGAGGCTTCAGGGCCGCCTCGGAATGGTCCAAGCATCGGACGCGCTTGGGGCGACTACCAGTGACAACCCCTCATCCCGCGATGCGTCCGATACGAAGATGGTTCCAAGGCGGCCGAGGAGCCTCACCGCATAGCAATCGGGGTGCGAGGTGGGGGATGCGGCGAGATGGCCCCAACGGCTAGACGGAAGAGGCCACAGGGCCGCGTCGGAATAGTCCAAGCATCGGACGCGCTTGGGGCGACTACCAGTGACAACCCCTTATCCCGCGATGCGTCCGATACGAAGATAGTTCCAAGGCGGCCGAGGAGCCTCACCGCATAGCAATCCGGGTGCGAGGTGGGGGATGCGGCGAGATGGCCCCAACGGCTAGACGGAAGAGGCTGCAGGGCCGCCTCGGAATAGTCCAAGCATCGGACGCGCTTGGGGCGACTACCAGTGACAACCCCTTATCCCGCGATGCTTCCGATACGAAGACAGTTCCAAGGCGGCCGAGGAGCCTCACCGCATAGCAATGGGGGTGCGAGGTGAGGGATGCGGCGAGATGGCCCCAACGGCTAGACGGAAGAGGCCACAGGGCCGCCTCGGAATAGTCCAAGCATCGGACGCGCTTGGGGCGACTACCAGTGACAACCCCTTATCCCGCGATGCATCCGATACGAAGATAGTTCCCAGGCGGCCGAGGAGCCTCACCGCATAGCAATCGGGGTGCGAGGCGAGGGATGCGGCGAGATGGCCCCAAAGGGTAGACGGAAGAGGCTGCGGGGCCGCCTCGGAATAGTCCAAGCATCGAACGCGCTTGGGGCGACTACCACTGCCAACCCCTTATCCCGCGATGCGTCCGATACACAGATAGTTCCGAGGCGGCCGAGGAGCTGGGGGATGCGGCGAGATGGCCCCAACGGCTAGACGGAAGAGGCTGCAGGGCCGCCTCGGAATAGTCCAAGCATCGGACGCGCTTGGGGCGACTACCAGTGACAACCCCTTATCCCGCGATGCGTCCGATACACAGATAGTTCCGAGGCGGCCAAGGAGCCTCACCGCATAGCAATCGTGGTGCGAGGTGGGGGATGCAGCGAGATGGCCCCAACGGCTAGACGGAAGAGGCTGCAGGGCCGCCTCGGAATGGTCCAAGCATCGGACGCGCTTGGGGCGACTACCACTGCCAACCCCTTATCCCGCGATGCGTCCGATACACAGATAGTTCCAAGGCGGCCGAGGAGCCTCACCGAATAGCAATCGGGGTGCGAGGCGAGGGATGCGGCGAGAAAGCCCCAACGGCTAGAGGGAAGAGGCTTCAGGTCCGCCTCGGAATGGTCCAAGCATCGGACGCGCTTGGGGCGACTACCAGTGACAACCCCTTATCCCGCGACGCGTCCGATACACAGATAGTTCCAAGGCGGCCGAGGAGCCTCACCGCATAGCAATCGGGGTGCGAGGCGAGGGATGCGGCGAGAAGGACCCAACGGCTAGACGGAAGAGGCTTCAGGGCCGCCTCGGAATGGTCCAAGCATCGGACGCGCTTGGGGCGACTACCAGTGACAACCCCTTATCCCGCGACGCGTCCGATACACAGATAGTTCCAAGGCGGCCGAGGAGCCTCACCGCATAGCAATCGGGGTGCGAGGCGAGGGATGCGGCGAGAAGGACCCAACGGCTAGACGGAAGAGGCTTCAGGTCCGCCTCGGAATGGTCCAAGCATCGGACGCGCTTGGGGCGACTACCAGTGACAACCCCTTATCCCGCGACGCGTCCGATACACAGATAGTTCCAAGGCGGCCGAGGAGCCTCACCGCATAGCAATCGGGGTGCGAGGCGAGGGATGCGGCGAGAAGGACCCAACGGCTAGACGGAAGAGGCTTCAGGGCCGCCTCGGAATGGTCCAAGCATCGGACGCGCTTGGGGCGACTACCAGTGACAACCCCTTATCCCGCGATGCGTCCGATACACAGATAGTTCCAAGGCGGCCGAGGAGCCTCACCGCATAGCAATCGGGGTGCGAGGCGAGGGATGCGGCGAGAAGGACCCAACGGCTAGACGGAAGAGGCTTCAGGGCCGCCTCGGAATGGTCCAAGCATCGGACGCGCTTGGGGCGACTACCAGTGACAACCCCTTATCCCGCGACGCGTCCGATACACAGATAGTTCCAAGGCGGCCGAGGAGCCTCACCGCATAGCAATCGGGGTGCGAGGCGAGGGATGCGGCAAGAAGGACCCAACGGCTAGACGGAAGAGGCTTCAGGGCCGCCTCGGAATGGTCCAAGCATCGGACGCGCTTGGGGCGACTACCAGTGACAACCCCTTATCCCGCGACGCGTCCGATACACAGATAGTTCCAAGGCGGCCGAGGAGCCTCACCGCATAGCAATCGGGGTGCGAGGCGAGGGATGCGGCGAGAAGGACCCAACGGCTAGACGGAAGAGGCTTCAGGTCCGCCTCGGAATGGTCCAAGCATCGGACGCGCTTGGGGCGACTACCAGTGACAACCCCTTATCCCGCGACGCGTCCGATACACAGATAGTTCCAAGGCGGCCGAGGAGCCTCACCGCATAGCAATCGGGGTGCGAGGCGAGGGATGCGGCGAGAAGGACCCAACGGCTAGACGGAAGAGGCTTCAGGGCCGCCTCGGAATGGTCCAAGCATCGGACGCGCTTGGGGCGACTACCAGTGACAACCCCTTATCCCGCGACGCGTCCGATACACAGATAGTTCCAAGGCGGCCGAGGAGCCTCACCGCATAGCAATCGGGGTGCGAGGCGAGGGATGCGGCGAGAAGGACCCAACGGCTAGACGGAAGAGGCTTCAGGGCCGCCTCGGAATGGTCCAAGCATCGGACGCGCTTGGGGCGACTACCAGTGACAACCCCTTATCCCGCGATGCGTCCGATACACAGATAGTTCCAAGGCGGCCGAGGAGCCTCACCGCATAGCAATCGGGGTGCGAGGCGAGGGATGCGGCGAGAAGGACCCAACGGCTAGACGGAAGAGGCTTCAGGGCCGCCTCGGAATGGTCCAAGCATCGGACGCGCTTGGGGCGACTACCAGTGACAACCCCTTATCCCGCGACGCGTCCGATACACAGATAGTTCCAAGGCGGCCGAGGAGCCTCACCGCATAGCAATCGGGGTGCGAGGCGAGGGATGCGGCGAGAAGGACCCAACGGCTAGACGGAAGAGGCTTCAGGGCCGCCTCGGAATGGTCCAAGCATCGGACGCGCTTGGGGCGACTACCAGTGACAACCCCTTATCCCGCGACGCGTCCGATACACAGATAGTTCCAAGGCGGCCGAGGAGCCTCACCGCATAGCAATCGGGGTGCGAGGCGAGGGATGCGGCGAGAAGGACCCAACGGCTAGACGGAAGAGGCTTCAGGGCCGCCTCGGAATGGTCCAAGCATCGGACGCGCTTGGGGCGACTACCAGTGACAACCCCTTATCCCGCGACGCGTCCGATACACAGATAGTTCCAAGGCGGCCGAGGAGCCTCACCGCATAGCAATCGGGGTGCGAGGCGAGGGATGCGGCGAGAAGGACCCAACGGCTAGACGGAAGAGGCTTCAGGGCCGCCTGGGAATGGTCCATGCATCGCACGCGCTTGGGGCGACTACCAGTGACAACCCCTTATCCCGCGACGCGTCCGATACACAGATAGTTCCAAGGCGGCCGAGGAGCCTCACCGCATAGCAATCGGGGTGCGAGGCGAGGGATGCGGCGAGAAGGACCCAACGGCTAGACGGAAGAGGCTTCAGGGCCGCCTCGGAATGGTCCAAGCATCGGACGCGCTTGGGGCGACTACCAGTGACAACCCCTTATCCCGCGACGCGTCCGATACACAGATAGTTCCAAGGCGGCCGAGGAGCCTCACCGCATAGCAATCGGGGTGCGAGTCGAGGGATGCGGCGAGAAGGACCCAACGGCTAGACGGAAGAGGCTTCAGGGCCGCCTCGGAATGGTCCAAGCATCGGACGCGCTTGGGGCGACTACCAGTGACAACCCCTTATCCCGCGATGCGTCTGATACACAGATAGTTCCAAGGCGGCCGAGGAGCCTCACCGCATAGCAATCGGGGTGCGAGGCAAGGGATGCGGCGAGAAGGACCCAACGGCTAGACGGAAGAGGCTTCAGGGCCGCCTCGGAATGGTCCAAGCATCGGACGCGCTTGGGGCGACTACCGTTGCCAACCCCTTATCCCGCGATGCGTCTGATACACAAATAGTTCCGAGGCGGCCGAGGAGCCTCACCGCATAGCAATCGGGTTGCGAGGCAGATTATTGGGAAGGGAACCCCCTGGGATGCGGCTCAAGCAGTGCCCAAAGGGACTGGAATGCGGAATCACATCGAGAGACCCAAATGCTATACGAGGGCTCAAATCGAATTATCGATTTGGCCACGACATGGACGCATCGGAACGACTACCTTTGCCGAACCACTCGCAATTGCATCCATACCGAAACCAATAGACATTTCCGTTAGAGCCCTCGCATAGCATTCGGGAATCTCGCATGCCCCTCTAAATCGACCAATGCTGGCGCTCAACGAAAATCCGAGCGCTACCACCGTTCGAGCGCCAGCATTGGTCGAGTTAGAGGGGCACGGGGGAGAATGCTCCAGTCAACACCTCCCCTATATAAGTTATTTGTCCGATTCTCGCACAACCGTAGTCTGCCTCGTCGAATCAAACAACGGTCCCAGATTCCGACTTCCGTTCCGTAGAGACCCAAAAGCTAGATGGAGGCTCGCAAGAAAGAGAGTCGGCGCATAGCAATCGGGTTTCTCGAACGTTTAGGGACCGAGCTCACTTGCGGATAGGGCAAAATCCGCCAAGCAACCCAAAAGATAGACGGGGGCTCGAATCGAATCGCCTAGGCGGCCACAACAACGACGTGTTGGATCGACTACCAGTGCCAAACCATTCAGCAAGACTAGTCTGTGTCGAGGCCGGATAGAGATTCTCAGAGAGCGCCCGTATAGCATTTAGGAGACCTGCCGCGTCCCTCACACTCGACAAATGGTGGTGCACGTTTATAAATCCGAGCGATCCCAACCCTTTCAAGCACCAACATCGGTCGAGATAGAGGGGCACGGAGGGGGCTGCGTGAGACAACACAGTCCCCTATATAAGTTATTTGTCCGATTCTCACACATCCGAAGAATGGTCATCAAATCGGACAACAGCCCAAACTTCCGACTTCCGTCCCAGAAAGCCCAAGAGCTATCTAAAACGTTCATGGCCGGAACTCGATCGCGGCTATACCAGTCCGCCAAGCAACCCAAAAGCTAGACTGGAGCTCTAGTCGAATCACCTCTGTGGCCATTGCAAGGACGTGTTGGAGCGACTACCATTGCCGAACCATTCCGCAGGTCGAGTCCATACCAAGGCCGCATAGAGATTCACGATGAGCTCCTGCATAGCAATCAGGAGACTTGCCGTGTCCATCACAATCGATAAATCCTGGTGCAAGATTTTTGCATCCGAGCGCTCCAACCAGTCGAGCACCAGCATCAATCGACATAAACGGGCACGGGGGGAGGATGCTCGAGAACACTACCTCCCCTATATAAGTTATTTGTCCGATTCTCAAGCAGCCGAAGTCTGGTCATCGAATCGGGTCAAAGACCACAACTTCCGACTTTACCCACAATGCAAGTCATCGAATCGAACATCGGCCCCCGAGTCGGACTCCATGCGTATGTCAGGTCATCGGACCCAAATTCCGCCTTCCTGCGCATGGCGGGCCATCAATATCAACTCGGTCATCGGACCCAAACTCCGCCTTTCTGCGCATGGCACGCCTTCAAATCGGTCATCGGACCCAAATTCCGCCTTCCTGTGCATGGCGGGCCATCAACATCAACTCGGTCATCGGACCCAAATTCCGCCTTTCTGCGCATGGCACGCCATCAACTCGGTCATCGGACCCAAATTCCGCCTTCCTGCGCATGGCAGGTCATCGGACACAAATTCAGACCTCGCCAATATGCCTACGTATCGAATCGGTCATCGGACCCAACTTCCGACTTCATCCATACTGTAGGGTCTTTGAGGTTGGCGCGGTGCGCTCAACCCGGGGAGTCGACCCATCGAAGCATACACCTCCCCTATATAAGCTATTTGTCCGATTCCCACACCTGTGTAGTTTGCACCTCTGACCAGGACATCGACCCCAACTTCCGAACTCGACTGCAACGACGGCACCAGCGCCTTGGTGCGCACCTTGCGACGCACAGTCCCAACATTCGCCTTCCTGCACATGGCAGGTCATCGGACCCAAATTCCGACCTCGCGAGTATGCCTACATATCGAATCGGTCATCGGACACAACTTCCGACTTCATCCATACCGTAGGGTCTTTGAGGTTGGCGCGGTGCGCTCAACCCGGGGAGTCGACCCAACGAAGCATACACCTCCCCTATATAAGCTATTTGTCCGATTCCCACACCTGTGTAGTTTGCACCTCCGATCAGGACATCGACCCCAACTTCCGAACTCGCCTGCAACGACCGAACCAGCGCCTTGGTGCGCACCTTGCAACGCACAGTGCCAACATTCGCCTTCCTGCACATGGCAGGTCATCGGACCCAAATTCCGACCTCGCGAGTATGCCTACATATCGAATCGGTCATCGGACCCAACTTCCGACTTCATCCATACCGTAGGGTCTTTGAGGTTGGCGCGGTGCGCTCAACCCGGGGAGTCGACCCAACGAAGCATACACCTCCCCTATATAAGCTATTTGTCCGATTCCCACACCTGTGTAGCTTGCACCTCCGATCAGGACATCGACCCCAACTTCCGAACTCGACTAAAAAGACCGCACCAGCACCTTGGTGTGCACCTTGCAACGCACAGTGCCAACATTCGCCTTCCTGCACATGGCAGGTCATCGGACCCAAATTCCGACCTCATGAGCATACCTACTAATCGAATCGGTCATCGGACCCAACTTCCGACTTCATCCATACCGTAGGGTCTTTGAGGTTGGCGCGGTGCGCTCAACCTGGGGAGTCGACCCATCGAAGCATACACCTCCCCTATATAAGCTATTTGTCCGATTCCGACACCTGTGTAGTTTGCACCTCCGCTCAGGACATCGACCCCAACTTCCGAACTCGCCTGCAACGACCGAACCAGCGCCTTGGTGCGCACCAAAAGTGCGCACTTTTGGAGGGCACTTTTGTGCGCTCCAAAGGTGCGCACTTTTGGAGGGCACTTTTGTGCGCTCCAAAGGTGCGCACTTTTGGAGGGCACTTTTTGGAGGGCACTTTTGTGCGCTCCAAAGGTGCGCACTTTTGGAGGGCACTTTTTGGAGGGCACTTTTCTGCGCTCCAAAGGTGCGCACTTTTGGAGGGCACTTTTTGGAGGGCACTTTTCTGCGCTCCAAAGGTGCGCACTTTTGGAGGGCACTTTTTGGAGGGCACTTTTCTGCGCTCCAAAGGTGCGCACTTTTGGAGGGCACTTTTTGGAGGGCACTTTTCTGCGCTCCAAAGGTGCGCACTTTTGGAGGGCACTTTTGTGCACTCCAAAGGTGCACACTTTTGGAGGGCACTTTTTGGAGGGCACTTTTCTGCACTCCAAAGGTGCGCACTTTTGGAGGGCACTTTTTGGAGGGCACTTTTGTGCGCTCCAAAGGTGCGCACTTTTGGAGGGCACTTTTTGGAGGGCACTTTTGTGCGCTCCAAAGGTGCGCACTTTTGGAGGGCACTTTTGTGCACTCCAAAGGTGCGCACTTTTGGAGGGCACTTTTCCTGCGCTCCAAAGGTGCACACCTAGGTGAGCACCTTCGACCACACCTTGTAGCACACCAAACTCTGACTTTCGACTTCATCCGCAATGCAGGGTCTTTGAGGTTGGCGCAATGCGCACAACCAGGGGAGTCGACCCATCAAACCCAACACCTCCCCTATATAAGCTATTTGTCTGATTCTCATACATGCGTAGCCTGCAGGAGCAATTAGGACATCGACCCCAACTTTCGGCTTCTAAACGAAAACAAGGTCTTTGAGGTTGGTGTAATGCGAACAACTAGGGGAGTCAACCCATCAAACCCAACACCTCCCCTATATAAGCTATTTGTCTGATTCTCATACATGTGTAGTCTACAGGAGCAATTAGGACATCGACCCCAACTTTTGACTTCTTAACGAAAACAAGGTCTTTGAGGTTGACGTAATGCGCACAACCAGGGGAGTCGACCCATCAAACCCAACACCTCCCCTATATAAGCTATTTGTCCGATTCTCATACATGTGTAGCCTACAGGAGCCATTAGGACATTGACCCCAACTTTTGACTTCTTAACGAAAACAAGGTCTTTGAGGTTGGCGTAATGCGCACAACCAAGGGAGTTGACCCATCAAACCCAACACCTCCCCTATATAAGCTATTTGTCTGATTCTCATACATGTGTAGCCTGCAACAACGATTAGGACATCCACCCCAACTTCTGAATTCGTCTGCGTTGACCGCACCAAAGGTGCACGCCTTGGTGCTCACCAAAATCCGACTTCCGACTTCTTCTGCTATGCGGGGTCTTTGAGGTTGGCGCAGTGCGCACAACCAGGGGAGTCAACCCACCGAATGCAACACCTCCCCTATATAAGCTATTTGTCTGATTCTCATACATGCGTAGACTGCAGCAATGATTAGGACATCCACCCCAACTTTTGACTTCTTAAACAAGACAGGGTCTTTGAAGTTGGTGCAGTGCACACAACCAGGGGAGTCGACCCATCAAACGCAACACCTCCCCTATATAAAGCTATTTGTCCGATTCTCATACGTGTAGTCTGCAGCAGCGATTAGGACATCGACCCCAACTTCCGAATTCGTTTGCATTGACCGCACCAAAGGTGCACGCCTTGGTGTGCACCTTGGAGTGCACTTTGGTGCTCACCTCGGTGCACACTTTGGTGTGCACCTCGGTGTGCACCAAAGGTGCGCACCTTGGAGCGCACCAAAGGTGTACACTTTGGAGCGCACCACATAGGGTCTTTGAGAGGTTGGCGCAGTGCGCACACCAAGGTGGGTGTTGAGGTGCGTGCCGAGGTGGGTGGGTGCTAGGGTGCGCTCCATGGTGGGTGCCAGGGTGGGTGCGTGCTAGGGTGGATTCCAAAGAGGGTCATAGGGTGGGTGCCAAGGTGGGTTGGTGATATAGTGGGTTCAAAGGTGGGTACTAGGGTGGGTTCCAAGGTGGGTCACAAGTTGGGTGCCAGGATGCGTGGGTGTTAGGTTGGGTGCCAAGGTGGGCTCCTGCGTGGGTGGGTGCTAGGGTGGGTTTCAAGGTGGACGCGAGGGCGGGTGCCAAGGTGGGTAACAAGTTGGGTGTTAGGATGGGTGAGTGCTAGAGTGGGTGCCAAGGTGGGTGGGTGCTAAGGTGGATGCCAAGGTGGTTCACAGGGTGGGTGGGTTCTAGGGTGAGTTCCAAGGTGGGTCACAGGTTTAGTGCTAGGGTGCGTGTCAAGGCGGGTGTCGAGGTGCCTGGGTGCTAGGGTGTGGATGCCAATGTGGGTCATAGGGTGGGTACTAGGGTGGGCTGCAATGTGGGTGCCAAGGTGGGTAACATGCTCGGTTGGTTCTAAATTGGGTGTCAGGGTGGGTGTGCACCCACCTTGCCCGAGGTGGGTGCCAAGGTGCCAGTGTGGGTGGGTGCTAAGGTGGATGCCAAGGTGGGTGAGAAGGTGGGTGATAGGTTGAGTGGTAGGATGGGTGGGTGCCAAGATGGGTCACAGGGTGGGTGCAAGGGTGGGTAGGTGCTAGGGTTGGTGTCAGGGTGGGTGGGTGCTAGGTTGGGTTCCAAGGTGGGTGCGAGGGTGAGTGTCAAGGTGGGTCACAGGTTAGGTGCTAGGATGGGTGAGTGCTAGGGTGCAAAGGTGCCAGAATGGGTGCTAGGATGGGTCGATGCTAGGGTGAGTGGCAAGGTGGGTCCACAAGTGTCAAGGTGGGTGCCGAGGTGGGTGCCAACTTGGGTTCCAAGGTGGGTGCCAAGTGGGCGACTGCTATGGTGGATGCCAAGGTGGGTCACGGGGTGGGTGCCAAGTTGCTAGGTTGTGTTCCAAGGTGGGTGCCAACGTGGCTGCTAGGGTGCGTGGGTTAAAGGGTGTGTCACAACGTGGGTGCCAGGATGGGTGCGCACCCACACTGGCCAAGACGGGTGCAAGGTTGGGTTCCAAGCCCGGTCACAGGCTGGGTGCTAGGATGGGTGGGTGCCAAGGTGGGCACCAGGGTGGGTGCACCCACCCTGGCCAAGGTGGGTCACGGGGTGGGTCCTAGGGTGGGTAACAGGGTGGGTACTAAGGTGCGTGCCAAGGTGGGTCATGGGGTGGGTGCCAAGGTGGGCACCAGGGTGGGTGTGCACCAACCCTAGCCAGGGTAGGTCACGGGGTGGTTGTCGGGGTGGGCGTCAAGGAGCCAAGGTGGGTGGCAAGTAGCCAAGTTGCGTGCCAAGGTGGGTGTCGGGGTGGGTGCCAAGGATCCAAGGTGGGTGCCAAGGAACCAAGGTGGGTGTCTGGGTGGGTGCCGAGGTGGGAGCCAGGGTGGGTCCCAAGGTGAGTGCAAAGGTGGGTGCCAGGGTCAAGGTGAGTGCCAATGTGGGTTCCAAGGTGCCAGGGTCAGGGTGAGTGCCAATGTGGGTTCAAAGGTGCTAAGTTGGGTGCGAGGTTGGGTGCGAGGGTGGGTGGGTGCCAAGGTGTGCTAGGTGGAAGCCCGGGTGGGTCGGCATCCCATGGGTGTCGAGTTGGGTGCCTGATGGGTGCTTCTTGTCAAGTTTTAGTCGTCGGGACTCATTTCGAGCCTTAGAGGTCGTTTCTTGTCCGGTTGCCCTGTCTTCGACCTGGGAACCCAATTTTGGTCCTCGGGTCCCATTTTTTTTTGTCTCGCATCCCACTTTTGGCCTGTGGCCTTTTCGGGGTCGATTCTCGTTTTGGGCATCAGAGCATGTTTCTTCTCCTAAAACCCAATATTTGTTTATTAAGTCTCGGAACACATTTTTGTTCTCGTGGACCCATCATGGGTCTTGGAACGCATTTGTGGTCCTTGGGTCCCATTTTGCATCCCGAAACTTGTGTTTTGGTGCTTGATCCCTATTTTGGGTGCCCACCTTGCACCAAGTGCGCACCCGGGGCAAACCGAGCGCCTTGGTGCACCGGGGCAAGATCGAGCGTGCACCCGAGGCGCCCCGAACATGCACCAAGGTGCACTCGGCCCACATGTGAGCGCAGGTCGTTGCGCCCGAGGTGGTGTGTGGGCACCGCGTTGCAGACGGGACACTGCACGCACACGACGCCCCGTCCAGGTGCACGCACGTAGGCCGGGCCGGGTGCACACCCGACGCCCTAGCAAGGTGCGCGCACCCGGGCAGGGCTCACACTTGGCGAACGGGGCGCACTTCGCGAGGGAGGGTGTGCACCTCGACGGGGGTGGGTGGCCGGGGTGGATTCGCACGTGGGTCGCGGTTTGCTAAGTACACACTGCGACAAGCTCATAACGGGTGCGATCATACCAGCGTTAGTGCACCGGATCCCATCAGAACTCCGCAGTTAAGCGCGCTTGGGCCGGAGTAGTACTGGGATGGGTGACCTCCCGGGAAGTCCCGGTGTTGCACCCTTTCTTAGTTTTTCGCCGGGCGTCGCAATGCTATTTGAATAAACCTTTTGCCCGTTTGCGTTCTCGTCGGGGCCGGGCCGGGCCGGGGTGCGCTGCCCGCACTACCGCGCGCGCGGGGGCGACACCGAGCGCGCACCCGAGGTGCCCCGAGCACACAGGCCACGGTGCAACCCGGGCGTTGTGCGCGCACCCCGGTGCGCCCGAGGTGCTGCGCGCGCACCCAGGTGAAATCGGTGTGCACCTCGGCCAGTGCGCGCTCGGTCGAGTCGCGCACGTTGGCCAAGGTGCACGGTGATGTTTCTTACTCTAAGGTTCCGCACCAGACGCCCGGGACAGGTGAGCGAAGCTGGGCGGGGCCGGGTGCGCGGCCGGGGCAGGTGCACGCAGCTGGAGAGAGCTTTGGAGCACACCAGAGGTGCGCACCTTGGAGCACACTTCGGAGCGCACCAATGATGCGCTCCATTCAAAAGTTTCCTGAAAAGGCAAAAAAAGTTGAGATTATAGAATTTCCCACTTGAGAGATTGTAAAAAAAAAAAATTTAAAATGAAGGAAACGCGGGTGCCAAGGTGTGCGCGCCCGGGTGCGCAGCCCAGCCAAGGTGTGCGCACCAAGGCGCCCACCCTGGCGAAGGTGCACGCAAGGTGCGCACCCGAGGCAAACCGGACAATTAACCCAACTTTCGACTTCGCGCGCACCTGCGCACCTTGGAGCGCACTTCGGAGCGCTCCTTGGTGCGCACCAATCTTGGGCACCTCGGAGTGCACCATGGCGCCCACCAAGGTGCGCACCCGGGGCAAACCGAGCTCCGACTTCGTGCGCACCTTGGAGCGCACGAAAGGTGCGCACCATGGCGCCCACCAAGGTGCGCAGCCCAGCCAAGGCGTGCGCATCAAGGTGCGCACCCTGGCGAAGGTGCGCACCCGGGGCAAACCGAGCTCCGACTTCGTGCGCACCTTGGAGCGCACAAAGGGTGCGCAACCCAGCCAAGGTGTGCGCACCCCGGGCAAACCGAGCTCCGAATCGTGCGCACCTTGGAGCACACTTCGGAGCCCTCCTTGGTGCGCACCGATGTTGCGCACCTCGGAGCGCACCCGGGGAAAACAATGCAATTAACCCGACTTTCGACTTCGTGGGCACCTCGGAGCGCTCTCGGGTTCGCACCTCGGAGCACACCGAGGTGCGCACCTTTGATGCGCTGCCTTCACCAATTTCCAGAAAAGGCAAGAAAACATTGAGAAGGTGTGCGCACCGAGGTGCCCACCCTGGCGAAGGTGCACGCGAGGTGCGCACCCGGGGCAAACCGGGCTCCGACTTCGTGCACGCCATGCTGCGCACCTTGGAGGGCCATGGTGCGCACCTTGGAGCACACTTCGGAGCGCTCAATGGTGCCCAACCCAGCCAAGGTGCCCACCGCGGCGAAGGTGCACGCGAGGTGCGCACCCGGGGCAAACCGGGCTCCGACTTCGTGCACGCCGCACCTTGGAGCACACTTCGGAGCGCTCCTTGGTGCGCACCAGGGCGCGCAACCCAGCCGAGGTGCCCACCCCGGCGAAGGTGCACGCGGGGTGCGCACCCGGGGCAAACCGGGCTCCGACTTCGTGCACGCCATGGTGCCCACCGCGCCAAGGTGCACGCGAGGTGCGCACCCGGGGCAAACCGGGCTCCGACTTCGTGCACGCCGCACCTTGGAGCACACTTCGGAGCGCTCCTTGGTGCGCACCAGGGCGCGCAACCCAGCCGAGGTGCCCACCCCGGCGAAGGTGCACGCGAGGTGCGCACCCGGGGCAAACCGGGCTCCGACTTCGTGCACGCCATGGTGCCCACCGCGGCGAAGGTGCACGCGAGGTGCGCACCCGGGGCAAACCGGGCTCCGACTTCGTGCACGCCGCACCTTGGAGCACACTTCGGAGCGCTCCTTGGTGCGCACCATGGTGCCCACCAGGGCGCGCAACCCCGCCGAAGGTGCACGCGAGGTGCGCACCCGGGGCAAACCGGGCTCCGACTTCGTGCACGCCGCACCTTGGAGCACACTTCGGAGCGCTCCTTGGTGCGCACCAGGGCGCGCAACCCCGCCGAAGGTGCACGCGAGGTGCGCACCCGGGGCAAACCGGGCTCCGACTTCGTGCACGCCATGGTGCGCACCAGGGTGCCCACCGCGGCGAAGGTGCGCACCCGGGGCAAACCAGGCTCCGACTTCGTGCACGCCGCACCTTGGAGCACACTTCGGAGCGCTCCTTGGTGCGCACCAGGGCGCGCAACCCAGCCGAGGTGCCCACCCCGGCGAAGGTGCACGCGAGGTGCGCACCCGGGGCAAACCGGGCTCCGACTTCGTGCACGCCATGGTGCCCACCGCGGCGAAGGTGCGCACCCGGGGCAAACCGGGCTAGGACTTCGTGCACGCCGCACCTTGGAGCACACTTTGGAGCGCTCCTTGGTGCGCACCATGGTGCCCACCAGGCCGCGCAACCCAGCCAAGGTGTGCGCACCAAGGTGCACGCGAGGTGCGCACCCGGGGCAAACCGGGGTCCGGCTTCGTGCACGCCGCACCTTGGAGCACACATCGGGGCGCTCCCGGGTTCGCACCGGCGTTGCGCACCGTGGTGGGCACCTCGGAGCGCACCGTGGTGGGCACCTCGGAGCACACCAAGGTGGGCAGCGAGGTGCGCACCTTTGATGCGATGCCTTCACTAATTTCCATAAAAGGCAAAAAAAAACGAGATTTTAAAATTTCCGTTTTGAAAGATAGTGAGAAAAAGGGAATGCTGGTGCCATCTTGAGCCCGCCCTGGTGCGCAGCCCAGCCAAGGTGTGCGCACCAAGGTGCCCACCCTGGCGAAGGTGCGCGCCCGGGCAATTAACCCAACTTCCAACTTCGCGCGCGCCAGGGTGGGAGCGCACCCAACAACCGGGCCTGGGAAGAGCCAATGCGAGAAACCCCACCAAACGCTCTGACAAAAAAAGAGGGGGCGCTCCAGTAACCCCGCTTCGGAGCGCACCCTGGGCAAACCCAGCCAGGGTGCCCACCCCGGCCAAGGTGCAGGCGAGGTGCGCACCCGGGGCAAACCGGGCTCCGACAACGTGCACGCCGCACCTTGGAGCACACTTCGTAGCGCTCCCGGGTGCGCACCTCAGAGCACACCAAGGTGGGCAGCGAGGTGCGCACCTTTGATGCGCTGCCTTCACTAATTTCCAGAAAAGGCAAAAAAAAGAGGAGATTTTAAAATTTCCGTTTTGAAAGATAGTGAAAAAAACGGAACGCGGGTGCCATCTTGAGCCCGCCCTGGTGCACAGCCCAGGTAAGGTGCCCACCCTGGCAAAGGTGCGCACCCGGGCAATTAACCCTACTTCCGACTTCGTGCGCGCCAGGGTGGCAACCGGGCCTGGGAAGAGCCAATGCGAGAAACCCCACCAAACGCTCCGACAAAAAAAGAGGCGGCGCTCCAATAACCCCGCTTCGGAGCGCAGCCGGGGCAAACCCAGCCAAGGTGCCCACCCCGACGAAGGTGCACGCGAGGTGCGCACCCGGGGCAAACCGGGCTCCGACAACGTGCACGCAGCACCTTGGAGCACACTTCGAAGCACTCCCGGGTGCCCACCGGCGTTGCGCACCGTGGTGGGCAGCGAGGTGCGCACCTTTGATGCGCTGCCTTCACTAATTTCCAGAAAAGGCAAAAAAAAATGAGATTTTAAAATTTCCGTTTTGAAAGATAGTGAAAAAAACGGAACGCGGGTGCCATCTTGAGCCCGCCCTGGTGCGCAGCCCAGGCAAGGCATGCGCACCAAGGTGCCCACCCGCGGTGCACGCCCGGGGCAAACCGGGCTCCGACTTCGTGCAGGCCGCACCTTGGAGCACACTTCGGAGCGCTCCTTGGTGCGCACCATGGTGCCCACCAGGGCGCACCCGGGGCAAACCGGGCTCCGACTTCGTGCACGCCGCACCTTGGAGCACACATCGGAGCGCTCCCAGGTTCGCACCAGCGTTGCGCACCTTTGATGCGCTGCCTTCACTAATTTCCAGAAAAGGCAAAAAAAAACGATATTTTAAAATTTCCGTTCTGAAAGATAGTGAAAAAAACGGAACGCGGGTGCCATCTTGAGCCCTTCCTGGTGCGCAGCCCAGGCAAGTTGTGCGCACCAAGGTGCCCACCCTGGCGGAGGTGCGCGCCCGGGGCAAACCGGGCTCCGACTTCGTGCACTGCATGGTGCCCACCAAGGCGCGCAACCCAGCCAAGGTGCCCACCGCAGCGAAGGTGCACGCGAGGTGCGCACCCGAGGTGCACACCCGGGGCAAACCGAGCTCCGACTTCGTGCACGCCGCACCTTGGAGCACACTTCAGAGCGCTCCTTGGTGCGCACCAGGGCGCGCAACCCAGCCAAGGTGCTCACCCCGGCGAAGGTGCACGCGAGGTGCGCACCCGGGGCAAGCCGGGCTCGGACTTCGTGCACGCCGCACCTTGGAGCACACATCGGAGCGCTCCCGGGTTCGCACCAGCATTGCGCACCTTTGATGCGCTGCCTTCACTAATTTCCAGAAAAGGCAAAAAAAAAAAAAAAACGAGATTTTAAAATTTCCGTTTTGAAAGATAGTGAAAAAAACGGAACGCGGGTGCCATCTTGAGCCCGCCCTGGTGTGCAGCCCAGGCAAGTTGTGCGCACCAAGGCACCCACCCTGGCCAAGGTGGGTCACGGGGTGGGTCCTAGGGTGGGTAACGGGGTGGGTACTAAGGTGCGTGCCAAGGTGGGTCATGGGGTGGGTGCCAAGGTGGGCACCAGGGTGGGTGTGCACCAACCCTAGCCAGGGTAGGTCACGGGGTGGTTGTCGGGGTGGGCGTCAAGGAGCCAAGGTGGGTGGCAAGTAGCCAAGTTGCGTGCCAAGGTGGGTGTCGGGGTGGGTGCCAAGGATCCAAGGTGGGTGCCAAGGAACCAAGGTGGGTGTCTGGGTGGGTGCCGAGGTGGGAGCCAGGGTGGGTCCCAAGGTGAGTGCAAAGGTGGGTGCCAGGGTCAAGGTGAGTGCCAATGTGGGTTCCAAGGTGCCAGGGTCAGGGTGAGTGCCAATGTGGGTTCAAAGGTGCTAAGTTGGGTGCGAGGTTGGGTGCGAGGGTGGGTGGGTGCCAAGGTGTGCTAGGTGGAAGCCCGGGTGGGTCGGCATCCCATGGGTGTCGAGTTGGGTGCCTGATGGGTGCTTCTTGTCAAGTTTTAGTCGTCGGGACTCATTTCGAGCCTTAGAGGTCGTTTCTTGTCCGGTTGCCCTGTCTTCGACCTGGGAACCCAATTTTGGTCCTCGGGTCCCATTTTTTTTTGTCTCGCATCCCACTTTTGGCCTGTGGCCTTTTCGGGGTCGATTCTCGTTTTGGGCATCAGAGCATGTTTCTTCTCCTAAAACCCAATATTTGTTTATTAAGTCTCGGAACACATTTTTGTTCTCGTGGACCCATCATGGGTCTTGGAACGCATTTGTGGTCCTTGGGTCCCATTTTGCATCCCGAAACTTGTGTTTTGGTGCTTGATCCCTATTTTGGGTGCCCACCTTGCACCAAGTGCGCACCCGGGGCAAACCGAGCGCCTTGGTGCACCGGGGCAAGATCGAGCGTGCACCCGAGGCGCCCCGAACATGCACCAAGGTGCACTCGGCCCACATGTGAGCGCAGGTCGTTGCGCCCGAGGTGGTGTGTGGGCACCGCGTTGCAGACGGGACACTGCACGCACACGACGCCCCGTCCAGGTGCACGCACGTAGGCCGGGCCGGGTGCACACCCGACGCCCTAGCAAGGTGCGCGCACCCGGGCAGGGCTCACACTTGGCGAACGGGGCGCACTTCGCGAGGGAGGGTGTGCACCTCGACGGGGGTGGGTGGCCGGGGTGGATTCGCACGTGGGTCGCGGTTTGCTAAGTACACACTGCGACAAGCTCATAACGGGTGCGATCATACCAGCGTTAGTGCACCGGATCCCATCAGAACTCCGCAGTTAAGCGCGCTTGGGCCGGAGTAGTACTGGGATGGGTGACCTCCCGGGAAGTCCCGGTGTTGCACCCTTTTTTAGTTTTTCGCCGGGCGTCGCAATGCTATTTGAATAAACCTTTTGCCCGTTTGCGTTCTCGTCGGGGCCGGGCCGGGCCGGGGTGCGCTGCCCGCACTACCGCGCGCGCGGGGGCGACACCGAGCGCGCACCCGAGGCGCCCCGAGCACACAGGCCACGGTGCAACCCGGGCGTTGTGCGCGCACCCCGGTGCGCCCGAGGTGCTGCGCGCGCACCCAGGTGAAATCGGTGTGCACCTCGGCCAGTGCGCGCTCGGTCGAGTCGCGCACGTTGGCCAAGGTGCACGGTGATGTTTCTTACTCTAAGGTTCCGCACCAGACGCCCGGGACAGGTGAGCGAAGCTGGGCGGGGCCGGGTGCGCGGCCGGGGCAGGTGCACGCAGCTGGAGAGAGCTTTGGAGCACACCAGAGGTGCGCACCTTGGAGCACACTTCGGAGCGCACCAATGATGCGCTCCATTCAAAAGTTTCCTGAAAAGGCAAAAAAAGTTGAGATTATAGAATTTCCCACTTGAGAGATTGTAAAAAAAAAAAATTTAAAATGAAGGAAACGCGGGTGCCAAGGTGTGCGCGCCCGGGTGCGCAGCCCAGCCAAGGTGTGCGCACCAAGGCGCCCACCCTGGCGAAGGTGCACGCAAGGTGCGCACCCGAGGCAAACCGGACAATTAACCCAACTTTCGACTTCGCGCGCACCTGCGCACCTTGGAGCGCACTTCGGAGCGCTCCTTGGTGCGCACCAATCTTGGGCACCTCGGAGTGCACCATGGCGCCCACCAAGGTGCGCACCCGGGGCAAACCGAGCTCCGACTTCGTGCGCACCTTGGAGCGCACGAAAGGTGCGCACCATGGCGCCCACCAAGGTGCGCAGCCCAGCCAAGGCGTGCGCATCAAGGTGCGCACCCTGGCGAAGGTGCGCACCCGGGGCAAACCGAGCTCCGACTTCGTGCGCACCTTGGAGCGCACAAAGGGTGCGCAACCCAGCCAAGGTGTGCGCACCCCGGGCAAACCGAGCTCCGAATCGTGCGCACCTTGGAGCACACTTCGGAGCCCTCCTTGGTGCGCACCGATGTTGCGCACCTCGGAGCGCACCCGGGGAAAACAATGCAATTAACCCGACTTTCGACTTCGTGGGCACCTCGGAGCGCTCTCGGGTTCGCACCTCGGAGCACACCGAGGTGCGCACCTTTGATGCGCTGCCTTCACCAATTTCCAGAAAAGGCAAGAAAACATTGAGAAGGTGTGCGCACCGAGGTGCCCACCCTGGCGAAGGTGCACGCGAGGTGCGCACCCGGGGCAAACCGGGCTCCGACTTCGTGCACGCCATGCTGCGCACCTTGGAGGGCCATGGTGCGCACCTTGGAGCACACTTCGGAGCGCTCAATGGTGCCCAACCCAGCCAAGGTGCCCACCGCGGCGAA
>NW_026729220.1:27500-60000 GCF_030272615.1 Cryptomeria japonica | reverse complement strand
AGGAAGCCTGGACGAAAGAGGCTACGAGGTCACCTCGAAGCGGTCTAAGAATCGGGCGCACTTGGGGCGACTACCAGTGCCAACCCCTTATCCCGCGGTGCGTCCGACACACAGAAATTTCCAAGGCGGCCAAGGAGCCTCCCCGCATAGCAATCGGGGTGTGAGGTTACGGATGCAGCATTGATAGCAATCGAGGTGGGAGGCGAAGGATGCAGAAGTGAGAGCCGAGGGATGTAGCAGAGATAGCAATCGGGGTGTGTGATGCAGAAGAGATAGCAATCGAGGTGTGCGGTGGGAAGGGCCCAGCAGCCAGAATGCATGAAGCGACGGATGAAGCAGTGATGACAACCGGGCTGTGAGGAGAGGAGGGATGCAGCCAAGAAAGCAATCAGGGCTCGAGGCAAGGGATGCATCAAGGATAGCAATCATGTTGTGAGGCGAGATTCCAAAGGCTAAACGTGAGAGGCTGCAGGGTCGACTCAGAGAGGTCTATGCATGTGAGAGGCTGAAAGCAAGGTCAACTCGGAGCGGTCTATGCATCGGGCGCGCTTGGGGCGACTACCAGTGCCAACCCCTTATCCCGCGACGCGTCCGACAAAGAGAACGTTCCAAGGCGGCAGAGGAGGTTACCAGCCGAAGGATGCAGTAGCAATAACAGGTATAGTTCCGCGGCGGCCGAGAAGACTCACCGCATAGGAATCGGGATGCGAGGCGAGGGATGCGGCGGGAAGGCCCCGACGGCTAAACGGAAGAGGCTGCAGGGCCGCCTCGGAATGGTCCAAGCATCGGACGCGATTGGGACGACTACCAGTGCCAACCCCTTATCCCGCGATGCGTCCGATACACAGATAGTTCCAAGGCGGCCGAGGAGCCTCACCGCATATCAATCGGGGTGCGAGGCGAGGGATGGGGCGGGAAGGCCCCAACGGCTAGACGGAAGAGGCTTCAGGGCCACCTCGGAATGCTCCAAGCATCGGACGCGCTTGGGGCGACTACCAGTGCCAACCCCTTATCCCGCGATGCGTCCGATACACAGATGGTTCCAAGGCGGCCGAGGAGCCTCACCGCATAGCAATCGGGGGTGCGAGGCGAGGGATGGGGCGGGAAGGCCCCAACGGCTAGACGGAAGAGGCTTCAGGGCCGCCTCGGAATGGTCCAAGCATCGGACGCGCTTGGGGCGACTACCAGTGACAACCCCTCATCCCGCGATGCGTCCGATACGAAGATGGTTCCAAGGCGGCCGAGGAGCCTCACCGCATAGCAATCGGGGTGCGAGGTGGGGGATGCGGCGAGATGGCCCCAACGGCTAGACGGAAGAGGCCACAGGGCCGCGTCGGAATAGTCCAAGCATCGGACGCGCTTGGGGCGACTACCAGTGACAACCCCTTATCCCGCGATGCGTCCGATACGAAGATAGTTCCAAGGCGGCCGAGGAGCCTCACCGCATAGCAATCCGGGTGCGAGGTGGGGGATGCGGCGAGATGGCCCCAACGGCTAGACGGAAGAGGCTGCAGGGCCGCCTCGGAATAGTCCAAGCATCGGACGCGCTTGGGGCGACTACCAGTGACAACCCCTTATCCCGCGATGCTTCCGATACGAAGACAGTTCCAAGGCGGCCGAGGAGCCTCACCGCATAGCAATGGGGGTGCGAGGTGAGGGATGCGGCGAGATGGCCCCAACGGCTAGACGGAAGAGGCCACAGGGCCGCCTCGGAATAGTCCAAGCATCGGACGCGCTTGGGGCGACTACCAGTGACAACCCCTTATCCCGCGATGCATCCGATACGAAGATAGTTCCCAGGCGGCCGAGGAGCCTCACCGCATAGCAATCGGGGTGCGAGGCGAGGGATGCGGCGAGATGGCCCCAAAGGGTAGACGGAAGAGGCTGCGGGGCCGCCTCGGAATAGTCCAAGCATCGAACGCGCTTGGGGCGACTACCACTGCCAACCCCTTATCCCGCGATGCGTCCGATACACAGATAGTTCCGAGGCGGCCGAGGAGCTGGGGGATGCGGCGAGATGGCCCCAACGGCTAGACGGAAGAGGCTGCAGGGCCGCCTCGGAATAGTCCAAGCATCGGACGCGCTTGGGGCGACTACCAGTGACAACCCCTTATCCCGTGATGCGTCCGATACACAGATAGTTCCGAGGCGGCCAAGGAGCCTCACCGCATAGCAATCGTGGTGCGAGGTGGGGGATGCAGCGAGATGGCCCCAACGGCTAGACGGAAGAGGCTGCAGGGCCGCCTCGGAATGGTCCAAGCATCGGACGCGCTTGGGGCGACTACCACTGCCAACCCCTTATCCCGCGATGCGTCCGATACACAGATAGTTCCAAGGCGGCCGAGGAGCCTCACCGAATAGCAATCGGGGTGCGAGGCGAGGGATGCGGCGAGAAAGCCCCAACGGCTAGAGGGAAGAGGCTTCAGGTCCGCCTCGGAATGGTCCAAGCATCGGACGCGCTTGGGGCGACTACCAGTGACAACCCCTTATCCCGCGACGCGTCCGATACACAGATTGTTCCAAGGCGGCCGAGGAGCCTCACCGCATAGCAATCGGGGTGCGAGGCGAGGGATGCGGCGAGAAGGACCCAACGGCTAGACGGAAGAGGCTTCAGGGCCGCCTCGGAATGGTCCAAGCATCGGACACGCTTGGGGCGACTACCAGTGACAACCCCTTATCCCGCGACGCGTCCGATACACAGATAGTTCCAAGGCGGCCGAGGAGCCTCACCGCATAGCAATCGGGGTGCGAGGCGAGGGATGCGGCGAGAAGGACCCAACGGCTAGACGGAAGAGGCTTCAGGTCCGCCTCGGAATGGTCCAAGCATCGGACGCGCTTGGGGCGACTACCAGTGACAACCCCTTATCCCGCGACGCGTCCGATACACAGATAGTTCCAAGGCAGCCGAGGAGCCTCACCGCATAGCAATCGGGGTGCGAGGCGAGGGATGCGGCGAGAAGGACCCAACGGCTAGACGGAAGAGGCTTCAGGGCCGCCTCGGAATGGTCCAAGCATCGGACGCGCTTGGGGCGACTACCAGTGACAACCACTTATCCCGCGATGCGTCCGATACACAGATAGTTCCAAGGCGGCCGAGGAGCCTCACCGCATAGCAATCGGGGTGCGAGGCGAGGGATGCGGCGAGAAGGACCCAACGGCTAGACGGAAGAGGCTTCAGGGCCGCCTCGGAATGGTCCAAACATCGGACGCGCTTGGGGCGACTACCAGTGACAACCCCTTATCCCGCGACGCGTCCGATACACAGATAGTTCCAAGGCGGCCGAGGAGCCTCACCGCATAGCAATCGGGGTGCGAGGCGAGGGATGCGGCAAGAAGGACCCAACGGCTAGACGGAAGAGGCTTCAGGGCCGCCTCGGAATGGTCCAAGCATCGGACGCGCTTGGGGCGACTACCAGTGACAACCCCTTATCCCGCGACGCGTCCGATACACAGATAGTTCCAAGGCGGCCGAGGAGCCTCACCGCATAGCAATCGGGGTGCGAGGCGAGGGATGCGGCGAGAAGGACCCAACGGCTAGACGGAAGAGGCTTCAGGTCCGCCTCGGAATGGTCCAAGCATCGGACGCGCTTGGGGTGACTACCAGTGACAACCCCTTATCCCGCGACGCGTCCGATACACAGATAGTTCCAAGGCGGCCGAGGAGCCTCACCGCATAGCAATCGGGGTGCGAGGCGAGGGATGCGGCGAGAAGGACCCAACGGCTAGACGGAAGAGGCTTCAGGGCCGCCTCGGAATGGTCCAAGCATCGGACGCGCTTGGGGCGACTACCAGTGACAACCCCTTATCCCGCGACGCGTCCGATACACAGATAGTTCCAAGGCGGCCGAGGAGCCTCACCGCATAGCAATCGGGGTGCGAGGCGAGGGATGCGGCGAGAAGGACCCAACGGCTAGACGGAAGAGGCTTCAGGGCCGCCTCGGAATGGTCCAAGCATCGGACGCGCTTGGGGCGACTACCAGTGACAACCCCTTATCCCGCGATGCGTCCGATACACAGATAGTTCCAAGGCGGCCGAGGAGCCTCACCGCATAGCAATCGGGGTGCGAGGCGAGGGATGCGGCGAGAAGGACCCAACGGCTAGACGGAAGAGGCTTCAGGGCCGCCTCGGAATGGTCCAAGCATCGGACGCGCTTGGGGCGACTACCAGTGACAACCCCTTATCCCGCGACGCGTCCGATACACAGATAGTTCCAAGGCGGCCGAGGAGCCTCACCGCATAGCAATCGGGGTGCGAGGCGAGGGATGCGGCGAGAAGGACCCAACGGCTAGACGGAAGAGGCTTCAGGGCCGCCTCGGAATGGTCCAAGCATCGGACGCGCTTGGGGCGACTACCAGTGACAACCCCTTATCCCGCGACGCGTCCGATACACAGATAGTTCCAAGGCGGCCGAGGAGCCTCACCGCATAGCAATCGGGGTGCGAGGCGAGGGATGCGGCGAGAAGGACCCAACGGCTAGACGGAAGAGGCTTCAGGGCCGCCTCGGAATGGTCCAAGCATCGGACGCGCTTGGGGCGACTACCAGTGACAACCCCTTATCCCGCGACGCGTCCGATACACAGATAGTTCCAAGGCGGCCGAGGAGCCTCACCGCATAGCAATCGGGGTGCGAGGCGAGGGATGCGGCGAGAAGGACCCAACGGCTAGACGGAAGAGGCTTCAGGGCCGCCTGGGAATGGTCCATGCATCGCACGCGCTTGGGGCGACTACCAGTGACAACCCCTTATCCCGCGACGCGTCCGATACACAGATAGTTCCAAGGCGGCCGAGGAGCCTCACCGCATAGCAATCGGGGTGCGAGGCGAGGGATGCGGCGAGAAGGACCCAACGGCTAGACGGAAGAGGCTTCAGGGCCGCCTCGGAATGGTCCAAGCATCGGACGCGCTTGGGGCGACTACCAGTGACAACCCCTTATCCCGCGACGCGTCCGATACACAGATAGTTCCAAGGCGGCCGAGGAGCCTCACCGCATAGCAATCGGGGTGCGAGTCGAGGGATGCGGCGAGAAGGACCCAACGGCTAGACGGAAGAGGCTTCAGGGCCGCCTCGGAATGGTCCAAGCATCGGACGCGCTTGGGGCGACTACCAGTGACAACCCCTTATCCCGCGATGCGTCTGATACACAGATAGTTCCAAGGCGGCCGAGGAGCCTCACCGCATAGCAATCGGGGTGCGAGGCAAGGGATGCGGCGAGAAGGACCCAACGGCTAGACGGAAGAGGCTTCAGGGCCGCCTCGGAATGGTCCAAGCATCGGACGCGCTTGGGGCGACTACCGTTGCCAACCCCTTATCCCGCGATGCGTCTGATACACAGATAGTTCCGAGGCGGCCGAGGAGCCTCACCGCATAGCAATCGGGTTGCGAGGCAGATTATTGGGAAGGGAACCCCCTGGGATGCGGCTCAAGCAGTGCCCAAAGGGACTGGAATGCGGAATCACATCGAGAGACCCAAATGCTATACGAGGGCTCAAATCGAATTATCGATTTGGCCACGACATGGACGCAT
This sequence comes from Cryptomeria japonica, assembly GCF_030272615.1. NCBI lineage: Eukaryota > Viridiplantae > Streptophyta > Pinopsida > Cupressales > Cupressaceae > Cryptomeria > Cryptomeria japonica. Next base: position 54,475 of record NW_026729220.1, on the reverse strand, counting down.
CGGAACGACTACCTTTGCCGAACCACTCGCAATTGCATCCATACCGAAACCAATAGACATTTCCGTTAGAGCCCTCGCATAGCATTCGGGAATCTCGCATGCCCCTCTAAATCGACCAATGCTGGCGCTCAACGAAAATCCGAGCGCTACCACCGTTCGAGCGCCAGCATTGGTCGAGTTAGAGGGGCACGGGGGAGAATGCTCCAGTCAACACCTCCCCTATATAAGTTATTTGTCCGATTCTCGCACAACCGTAGTCTGCCTCGTCGAATCAAACAACGGTCCCAGATTCCGACTTCCGTTCCGTAGAGACCCAAAAGCTAGATGGAGGCTCGCAAGAAAGAGAGTCGGCGCATAGCAATCGGGTTTCTCGAACGTTTAGGGACCGAGCTCACTTGCGGATAGGGCAAAATCCGCCAAGCAACCCAAAAGCTAGACGGGGGCTCGAATCGAATCGCCTAGGCGGCCACAACAACGACGTGTTGGATCGACTACCAGTGCCAAACCATTCAGCAAGACTAGTCTGTGTCGAGGCCGGATAGAGATTCTCAGAGAGCGCCCGTATAGCATTTAGGAGACCTGCCGCGTCCCTCACACTCGACAAATGGTGGTGCACGTTTATAAATCCGAGCGATCCCAACCCTTTCAAGCACCAACATCGGTCGAGATAGAGGGGCACGGAGGGGGCTGCGTGAGACAACACAGTCCCCTATATAAGTTATTTGTCCGATTCTCACACATCCGAAGAATGGTCATCAAATCGGACAACAGCCCAAACTTCCGACTTCCGTCCCAGAAAGCCCAAGAGCTATCTAAAACGTTCATGGCCGGAACTCGATCGCGGCTATACCAGTCCGCCAAGCAACCCAAAAGCTAGACTGGAGCTCTAGTCGAATCACCTCTGTGGCCATTGCAAGGACGTGTTGGAGCGACTACCATTGCCGAACCATTCCGCAGGTCGAGTCCATACCAAGGCCGCATAGAGATTCACGATGAGCTCCTGCATAGCAATCAGGAGACTTGCCGTGTCCATCACAATCGATAAATCCTGGTGCAAGATTTTTGCATCCGAGCGCTCCAACCAGTCGAGCACCAGCATCAATCGACATAAACGGGCACGGGGGGAGGATGCTCGAGAACACTACCTCCCCTATATAAGTTATTTGTCCGATTCTCAAGCAGCCGAAGTCTGGTCATCGAATCGGGTCAAAGACCACAACTTCCGACTTTACCCACAATGCAAGTCATCGAATCGAACATCGGCCCCCGAGTCGGACTCCATGCGTATGTCAGGTCATCGGACCCAAATTCCGCCTTCCTGCGCATGGCGGGCCATCAATATCAACTCGGTCATCGGACCCAAACTCCGCCTTTCTGCGCATGGCACGCCTTCAAATCGGTCATCGGACCCAAATTCCGCCTTCCTGTGCATGGCGGGCCATCAACATCAACTCGGTCATCGGACCCAAATTCCGCCTTTCTGCGCATGGCACGCCATCAACTCGGTCATCGGACCCAAATTCCGCCTTCCTGCGCATGGCAGGTCATCGGACACAAATTCAGACCTCGCCAATATGCCTACGTATCGAATCGGTCATCGGACCCAACTTCCGACTTCATCCATACTGTAGGGTCTTTGAGGTTGGCGCGGTGCGCTCAACCCGGGGAGTCGACCCATCGAAGCATACACCTCCCCTATATAAGCTATTTGTCCGATTCCCACACCTGTGTAGTTTGCACCTCTGACCAGGACATCGACCCCAACTTCCGAACTTGACTGCAACGACGGCACCAGCGCCTTGGTGCGCACCTTGCGACGCACAGTCCCAACATTCGCCTTCCTGCACATGGCAGGTCATCGGACCCAAATTCCGACCTCGCGAGTATGCCTACATATCGAATCGGTCATCGGACACAACTTCCGACTTCATCCATACCGTAGGGTCTTTGAGGTTGGCGCGGTGCGCTCAACCCGGGGAGTCGACCCAACGAAGCATACACCTCCCCTATATAAGCTATTTGTCCGATTCCCACACCTGTGTAGTTTGCACCTCCGATCAGGACATCGACCCCAACTTCCGAACTCGCCTGCAACGACCGAACCAGCGCCTTGGTGCGCACCTTGCAACGCACAGTGCCAACATTCGCCTTCCTGCACATGGCAGGTCATCGGACCCAAATTCCGACCTCGCGAGTATGCCTACATATCGAATCGGTCATCGGACCCAACTTCCGACTTCATCCATACCGTAGGGTCTTTGAGGTTGGCGCGGTGCGCTCAACCCGGGGAGTCGACCCAACGAAGCATACACCTCCCCTATATAAGCTATTTGTCCGATTCCCACACCTGTGTAGCTTGCACCTCCGATCAGGACATCGACCCCAACTTCCGAACTCGACTAAAAAGACCGCACCAGCACCTTGGTGTGCACCTTGCAACGCACAGTGCCAACATTCGCCTTCCTGCACATGGCAGGTCATCGGACCCAAATTCCGACCTCATGAGCATACCTACTAATCGAATCGGTCATCGGACCCAACTTCCGACTTCATCCATACCGTAGGGTCTTTGAGGTTGGCGCGGTGCGCTCAACCTGGGGAGTCGACCCATCGAAGCATACACCTCCCCTATATAAGCTATTTGTCCGATTCCGACACCTGTGTAGTTTGCACCTCCGCTCAGGACATCGACCCCAACTTCCGAACTCGCCTGCAACGACCGAACCAGCGCCTTGGTGCGCACCAAAAGTGCGCACTTTTGGAGGGCACTTTTGTGCGCTCCAAAGGTGCGCACTTTTGGAGGGCACTTTTGTGCGCTCCAAAGGTGCGCACTTTTGGAGGGCACTTTTTGGAGGGCACTTTTGTGCGCTCCAAAGGTGCGCACTTTTGGAGGGCACTTTTTGGAGGGCACTTTTCTGCGCTCCAAAGGTGCGCACTTTTGGAGGGCACTTTTTGGAGGGCACTTTTCTGCGCTCCAAAGGTGCGCACTTTTGGAGGGCACTTTTTGGAGGGCACTTTTCTGCGCTCCAAAGGTGCGCACTTTTGGAGGGCACTTTTTGGAGGGCACTTTTCTGCGCTCCAAAGGTGCGCACTTTTGGAGGGCACTTTTGTGCACTCCAAAGGTGCACACTTTTGGAGGGCACTTTTTGGAGGGCACTTTTCTGCACTCCAAAGGTGCGCACTTTTGGAGGGCACTTTTTGGAGGGCACTTTTGTGCGCTCCAAAGGTGCGCACTTTTGGAGGGCACTTTTTGGAGGGCACTTTTGTGCGCTCCAAAGGTGCGCACTTTTGGAGGGCACTTTTGTGCACTCCAAAGGTGCGCACTTTTGGAGGGCACTTTTCCTGCGCTCCAAAGGTGCACACCTAGGTGAGCACCTTCGACCACACCTTGTAGCACACCAAACTCTGACTTTCGACTTCATCCGCAATGCAGGGTCTTTGAGGTTGGCGCAATGCGCACAACCAGGGGAGTCGACCCATCAAACCCAACACCTCCCCTATATAAGCTATTTGTCTGATTCTCATACATGCGTAGCCTGCAGGAGCAATTAGGACATCGACCCCAACTTTCGGCTTCTAAACGAAAACAAGGTCTTTGAGGTTGGTGTAATGCGAACAACTAGGGGAGTCAACCCATCAAACCCAACACCTCCCCTATATAAGCTATTTGTCTGATTCTCATACATGTGTAGTCTACAGGAGCAATTAGGACATCGACCCCAACTTTTGACTTCTTAACGAAAACAAGGTCTTTGAGGTTGACGTAATGCGCACAACCAGGGGAGTCGACCCATCAAACCCAACACCTCCCCTATATAAGCTATTTGTCCGATTCTCATACATGTGTAGCCTACAGGAGCCATTAGGACATTGACCCCAACTTTTGACTTCTTAACGAAAACAAGGTCTTTGAGGTTGGCGTAATGCGCACAACCAAGGGAGTTGACCCATCAAACCCAACACCTCCCCTATATAAGCTATTTGTCTGATTCTCATACATGTGTAGCCTGCAACAACGATTAGGACATCCACCCCAACTTCTGAATTCGTCTGCGTTGACCGCACCAAAGGTGCACGCCTTGGTGCTCACCAAAATCCGACTTCCGACTTCTTCTGCTATGCGGGGTCTTTGAGGTTGGCGCAGTGCGCACAACCAGGGGAGTCAACCCACCGAATGCAACACCTCCCCTATATAAGCTATTTGTCTGATTCTCATACATGCGTAGACTGCAGCAATGATTAGGACATCCACCCCAACTTTTGACTTCTTAAACAAGACAGGGTCTTTGAAGTTGGTGCAGTGCACACAACCAGGGGAGTCGACCCATCAAACGCAACACCTCCCCTATATAAAGCTATTTGTCCGATTCTCATACGTGTAGTCTGCAGCAGCGATTAGGACATCGACCCCAACTTCCGAATTCGTTTGCATTGACCGCACCAAAGGTGCACGCCTTGGTGTGCACCTTGGAGTGCACTTTGGTGCTCACCTCGGTGCACACTTTGGTGTGCACCTCGGTGTGCACCAAAGGTGCGCACCTTGGAGCGCACCAAAGGTGTACACTTTGGAGCGCACCACATAGGGTCTTTGAGAGGTTGGCGCAGTGCGCACACCAAGGTGGGTGTTGAGGTGCGTGCCGAGGTGGGTGGGTGCTAGGGTGCGCTCCATGGTGGGTGCCAGGGTGGGTGCGTGCTAGGGTGGATTCCAAAGAGGGTCATAGGGTGGGTGCCAAGGTGGGTTGGTGATATAGTGGGTTCAAAGGTGGGTACTAGGGTGGGTTCCAAGGTGGGTCACAAGTTGGGTGCCAGGATGCGTGGGTGTTAGGTTGGGTGCCAAGGTGGGCTCCTGCGTGGGTGGGTGCTAGGGTGGGTTTCAAGGTGGACGCGAGGGCGGGTGCCAAGGTGGGTAACAAGTTGGGTGTTAGGATGGGTGAGTGCTAGAGTGGGTGCCAAGGTGGGTGGGTGCTAAGGTGGATGCCAAGGTGGTTCACAGGGTGGGTGGGTTCTAGGGTGAGTTCCAAGGTGGGTCACAGGTTTAGTGCTAGGGTGCGTGTCAAGGCGGGTGTCGAGGTGCCTGGGTGCTAGGGTGTGGATGCCAATGTGGGTCATAGGGTGGGTACTAGGGTGGGCTGCAATGTGGGTGCCAAGGTGGGTAACATGCTCGGTTGGTTCTAAATTGGGTGTCAGGGTGGGTGTGCACCCACCTTGCCCGAGGTGGGTGCCAAGGTGCCAGTGTGGGTGGGTGCTAAGGTGGATGCCAAGGTGGGTGAGAAGGTGGGTGATAGGTTGAGTGGTAGGATGGGTGGGTGCCAAGATGGGTCACAGGGTGGGTGCAAGGGTGGGTAGGTGCTAGGGTTGGTGTCAGGGTGGGTGGGTGCTAGGTTGGGTTCCAAGGTGGGTGCGAGGGTGAGTGTCAAGGTGGGTCACAGGTTAGGTGCTAGGATGGGTGAGTGCTAGGGTGCAAAGGTGCCAGGGTGGGTGCTAGGATGGGTCGATGCTAGGGTGAGTGGCAAGGTGGGTCCACAAGTGTCAAGGTGGGTGCCGAGGTGGGTGCCAACTTGGGTTCCAAGGTGGGTGCCAAGTGGGCGACTGCTATGGTGGATGCCAAGGTGGGTCACGGGGTGGGTGCCAAGTTGCTAGGTTGTGTTCCAAGGTGGGTGCCAACGTGGCTGCTAGGGTGCGTGGGTTAAAGGGTGTGTCACAACGTGGGTGCCAGGATGGGTGCGCACCCACACTGGCCAAGACGGGTGCAAGGTTGGGTTCCAAGCCCGGTCACAGGCTGGGTGCTAGGATGGGTGGGTGCCAAGGTGGGCACCAGGGTGGGTGCACCCACCCTGGCCAAGGTGGGTCACGGGGTGGGTCCTAGGGTGGGTAACAGGGTGGGTACTAAGGTGCGTGCCAAGGTGGGTCATGGGGTGGGTGCCAAGGTGGGCACCAGGGTGGGTGTGCACCAACCCTAGCCAGGGTAGGTCACGGGGTGGTTGTCGGGGTGGGCGTCAAGGAGCCAAGGTGGGTGGCAAGTAGCCAAGTTGCGTGCCAAGGTGGGTGTCGGGGTGGGTGCCAAGGATCCAAGGTGGGTGCCAAGGAACCAAGGTGGGTGTCTGGGTGGGTGCCGAGGTGGGAGCCAGGGTGGGTCCCAAGGTGAGTGCAAAGGTGGGTGCCAGGGTCAAGGTGAGTGCCAATGTGGGTTCCAAGGTGCCAGGGTCAGGGTGAGTGCCAATGTGGGTTCAAAGGTGCTAAGTTGGGTGCGAGGTTGGGTGCGAGGGTGGGTGGGTGCCAAGGTGTGCTAGGTGGAAGCCCGGGTGGGTCGGCATCCCATGGGTGTCGAGTTGGGTGCCTGATGGGTGCTTCTTGTCAAGTTTTAGTCGTCGGGACTCATTTCGAGCCTTAGAGGTCGTTTCTTGTCCGGTTGCCCTGTCTTCGACCTGGGAACCCAATTTTGGTCCTCGGGTCCCATTTTTTTTTGTCTCGCATCCCACTTTTGGCCTGTGGCCTTTTCGGGGTCGATTCTCGTTTTGGGCATCAGAGCATGTTTCTTCTCCTAAAACCCAATATTTGTTTATTAAGTCTCGGAACACATTTTTGTTCTCGTGGACCCATCATGGGTCTTGGAACGCATTTGTGGTCCTTGGGTCCCATTTTGCATCCCGAAACTTGTGTTTTGGTGCTTGATCCCTATTTTGGGTGCCCACCTTGCACCAAGTGCGCACCCGGGGCAAACCGAGCGCCTTGGTGCACCGGGGCAAGATCGAGCGTGCACCCGAGGCGCCCCGAACATGCACCAAGGTGCACTCGGCCCACATGTGAGCGCAGGTCGTTGCGCCCGAGGTGGTGTGTGGGCACCGCGTTGCAGACGGGACACTGCACGCACACGACGCCCCGTCCAGGTGCACGCACGTAGGCCGGGCCGGGTGCACACCCGACGCCCTAGCAAGGTGCGCGCACCCGGGCAGGGCTCACACTTGGCGAACGGGGCGCACTTCGCGAGGGAGGGTGTGCACCTCGACGGGGGTGGGTGGCCGGGGTGGATTCGCACGTGGGTCGCGGTTTGCTAAGTACACACTGCGACAAGCTCATAACGGGTGCGATCATACCAGCGTTAGTGCACCGGATCCCATCAGAACTCCGCAGTTAAGCGCGCTTGGGCCGGAGTAGTACTAGGATGGGTGACCTCCCGGGAAGTCCCGGTGTTGCACCCTTTCTTAGTTTTTCGCCGGGCGTCGCAATGCTATTTGAATAAACCTTTTGCCCGTTTGCGTTCTCGTCGGGGCCGGGCCGGGCCGGGGTGCGCTGCCCGCACTACCGCGCGCGCGGGGGGCGACACCGAGCGCGCACCCGAGGCGCCCCGAGCACACAGGCCACGGTGCAACCCGGGCGTTGTGCGCGCACCCCGGTGCGCCCGAGGTGCTGCGCGCGCACCCAGGTGAAATCGGTGTGCACCTCGGCCAGTGCGCGCTCGGTCGAGTCGCGCACGTTGGCCAAGGTGCACGGTGATGTTTCTTACTCTAAGGTTCCGCACCAGACGCCCGGGACAGGTGAGCGAAGCTGGGCGGGGCCGGGTGCGCGGCCGGGGCAGGTGCACGCAGCTGGAGAGAGCTTTGGAGCACACCAGAGGTGCGCACCTTGGAGCACACTTCGGAGCGCACCAATGATGCGCTCCATTCAAAAGTTTCCTGAAAAGGCAAAAAAAGTTGAGATTATAGAATTTCCCACTTGAGAGATTGTAAAAAAAAAAAATTTAAAATGAAGGAAACGCGGGTGCCAAGGTGTGCGCGCCCGGGTGCGCAGCCCAGCCAAGGTGTGCGCACCAAGGCGCCCACCCTGGCGAAGGTGCACGCAAGGTGCGCACCCGAGGCAAACCGGACAATTAACCCAACTTTCGACTTCGCGCGCACCTGCGCACCTTGGAGCGCACTTCGGAGCGCTCCTTGTTGCGCACCAATCTTGGGCACCTCGGAGTGCACCATGGCGCCCACCAAGGTGCGCACCCGGGGCAAACCGAGCTCCGACTTCGTGCGCACCTTGGAGCGCACGAAAGGTGCGCACCATGGCGCCCACCAAGGTGCGCAGCCCAGCCAAGGCGTGCGCATCAAGGTGCGCACCCTGGCGAAGGTGCGCACCCGGGGCAAACCGAGCTCCGACTTCGTGCGCACCTTGGAGCGCACAAAGGGTGCGCAACCCAGCCAAGGTGTGCGCACCCCGGGCAAACCGAGCTCCGAATCGTGCGCACCTTGGAGCACACTTCGGAGCCCTCCTTGGTGCGCACCGATGTTGCACACCTCGGAGCGCACCCGGGGAAAACAATGCAATTAACCCGACTTTCGACTTCGTGGGCACCTCGGAGCGCTCTCGGGTTCGCACCTCGGAGCACACCGAGGTGCGCACCTTTGATGCGCTGCCTTCACCAATTTCCAGAAAAGGCAAGAAAACATTGAGAAGGTGTGCGCACCGAGGTGCCCACCCTGGCGAAGGTGCACGCGAGGTGCGCACCCGGGGCAAACCGGGCTCCGACTTCGTGCACGCCATGCTGCGCACCTTGGAGGGCCATGGTGCGCACCTTGGAGCACACTTCGGAGCGCTCAATGGTGCCCAACCCAGCCAAGGTGCCCACCGCGGCGAAGGTGCACGCGAGGTGCGCACCCGGGGCAAACCGGGCTCCGACTTCGTGCACGCCGCACCTTGGAGCACACTTCGGAGCGCTCCTTGGTGCGCACCAGGGCGCGCAACCCAGCCGAGGTGCCCACCCCGGCGAAGGTGCACGCGGGGTGCGCACCCGAGGCAAACCGGGCTCCGACTTCGTGCACGCCATGGTGCCCACCGCGGCGAAGGTGCACGCGAGGTGCGCACCCGGGGCAAACCGGGCTCCGACTTCGTGCACGCCGCACCTTGGAGCACACTTCGGAGCGCTCCTTGGTGCGCACCAGGGCGCGCAACCCAGCCGAGGTGCCCACCCCGGCGAAGGTGCACGCGAGGTGCGCACCCGGGGCAAACCGGGCTCCGACTTCGTGCACGCCATGGTGCCCACCGCGGCGAAGGTGCACGCGAGGTGCGCACCCGGGGCAAACCGGGCTCCGACTTCGTGCACACCGCACCTTGGAGCACACTTCGGAGCGCTCCTTGGTGCGCACCATGGTGCCCACCAGGGCGCGCAACCCCGCCGAAGGTGCACGCGAGGTGCGCACCCGGGGCAAACCGGGCTCCGACTTCGTGCACGCCGCACCTTGGAGCACACTTCGGAGCGCTCCTTGGTGCGCACCAGGGCGCGCAACCCCGCCGAAGGTGCACGCGAGGTGCGCACCCGGGGCAAACCGGGCTCCGACTTCGTGCACGCCATGGTGCGCACCAGGGTGCCCACCGCGGCGAAGGTGCGCACCCGGGGCAAACCGGGCTCCGACTTCGTGCACGCCGCACCTTGGAGCACACTTCGGAGCGCTCCTTGGTGCGCACCAGGGCGCGCAACCCAGCCGAGGTGCCCACCCCGGCGAAGGTGCACGCGAGGTGCGCACCCGGGGCAAACCGGGCTCCGACTTCGTGCACGCCATGGTGCCCACCGCGGCGAAGGTGCGCACCCGGGGCAAACCGGGCTAGGACTTCGTGCACGCCGCACCTTGGAGCACACTTCGGAGCGCTCCTTGGTGCGCACCATGGTGCCCACCAGGCCGCGCAACCCAGCCAAGGTGTGCGCACCAAGGTGCACGCGAGGTGCGCACCCGGGGCAAACCGGGGTCCGGCTTCGTGCACGCCGCACCTTGGAGCACACATCGGGGCGCTCCCGGGTTCGCACCGGCGTTGCGCACCGTGGTGGGCACCTCGGAGCGCACCGTGGTGGGCACCTCGGAGCACACCAAGGTGGGCAGCGAGGTGCGCACCTTTGATGCGATGCCTTCACTAATTTCCATAAAAGGCAAAAGAAAACGAGATTTTAAAATTTCCGTTTTGAAAGATAGTGAGAAAAAGGGAATGCTGGTGCCATCTTGAGCCCGCCCTGGTGCGCAGCCCAGCCAAGGTGTGCGCACCAAGGTGCCCACCCTGGCGAAGGTGCGCGCCCGGGCAATTAACCCAACTTCCAACTTCGCGCGCGCCAGGGTGGGAGCGCACCCAACAACCGGGCCTGGGAAGAGCCAATGCGAGAAACCCCACCAAACGCTCTGACAAAAAAAGAGGGGGCGCTCCAGTAACCCCGCTTCGGAGCGCACCCTGGGCAAACCCAGCCAGGGTGCCCACCCCGGCCAAGGTGCAGGCGAGGTGCGCACCCGGGGCAAACCGGGCTCCGACAACGTGCACGCCGCACCTTGGAGCACACTTCGTAGCGCTCCCGGGTGCGCACCTCAGAGCACACCAAGGTGGGCAGCGAGGTGCGCACCTTTGATGCGCTGCCTTCACTAATTTCCAGAAAAGGCAAAAAAAAGAGGAGATTTTAAAATTTCCGTTTTGAAAGATAGTGAAAAAAACGGAACGCGGGTGCCATCTTGAGCCCGCCCGGGTGCACAGCCCAGGTAAGGTGCCCACCCTGGCAAAGGTGCGCACCCGGGCAATTAACCCTACTTCCGACTTCGTGCGCGCCAGGGTGGCAACCGGGCCTGGGAAGAGCCAATGCGAGAAACCCCACCAAACGCTCCGACAAAAAAAGAGGCGGCGCTCCAATAACCCCGCTTCGGAGCGCAGCCGGGGCAAACCCAGCCAAGGTGCCCACCCCGACGAAGGTGCACGCGAGGTGCGCACCCGGGGCAAACCGGGCTCCGACAACGTGCACGCAGCACCTTGGAGCACACTTCGAAGCACTCCCGGGTGCCCACCGGCGTTGCGCACCGTGGTGGGCAGCGAGGTGCGCACCTTTGATGCGCTGCCTTCACTAATTTCCAGAAAAGGCAAAAAAAAATGAGATTTTAAAATTTCCGTTTTGAAAGATAGTGAAAAAAACGGAACGCGGGTGCCATCTTGAGCCCGCCCTGGTGCGCAGCCCAGGCAAGGCATGCGCACCAAGGTGCCCACCCGCGGTGCACACCCGGGGCAAACCGGGCTCCGACTTCGTGCAGGCCGCACCTTGGAGCACACTTCGGAGCGCTCCTTGGTGCGCACCATGGTGCCCACCAGGGCGCACCCGGGGCAAACCGGGCTCCGACTTCGTGCACGCCGCACCTTGGAGCACACATCGGAGCGCTCCCAGGTTCGCACCAGCGTTGCGCACCTTTGATGCGCTGCCTTCACTAATTTCCAGAAAAGGCAAAAAAAAACGATATTTTAAAATTTCCGTTCTGAAAGATAGTGAAAAAAACGGAACGCGGGTGCCATCTTGAGCCCTTCCTGGTGCGCAGCCCAGGCAAGTTGTGCGCACCAAGGTGCCCACCCTGGCGGAGGTGCGCGCCCGGGGCAAACCGGGCTCCGACTTCGTGCACTGCATGGTGCCCACCAAGGCGCGCAACCCAGCCAAGGTGCCCACCGCAGCGAAGGTGCACGCGAGGTGCGCACCCGAGGTGCACACCCGGGGCAAACCGAGCTCCGACTTCGTGCACGCCGCACCTTGGAGCACACTTCAGAGCGCTCCTTGGTGCGCACCAGGGCGCGCAACCCAGCCAAGGTGCTCACCCCGGCGAAGGTGCACGCGAGGTGCGCACCCGGGGCAAGCCGGGCTCGGACTTCGTGCACGCCGCACCTTGGAGCACACATCGGAGCGCTCCCGGGTTCGCACCAGCATTGCGCACCTTTGATGCGCTGCCTTCACTAATTTCCAGAAAAGGCAAAAAAAAAAAAAAAACGAGATTTTAAAATTTCCGTTTTGAAAGATAGTGAAAAAAACGGAACGCGGGTGCCATCTTGAGCCCGCCCTGGTGTGCAGCCCAGGCAAGTTGTGCGCACCAAGGCACCCACCCTGGCCAAGGTGGGTCACGGGGTGGGTCCTAGGGTGGGTAACGGGGTGGGTACTAAGGTGCGTGCCAAGGTGGGTCATGGGGTGGGTGCCAAGGTGGGCACCAGGGTGGGTGTGCACCAACCCTAGCCAGGGTAGGTCACGGGGTGGTTGTCGGGGTGGGCGTCAAGGAGCCAAGGTGGGTGGCAAGTAGCCAAGTTGCGTGCCAAGGTGGGTGTCGGGGTGGGTGCCAAGGATCCAAGGTGGGTGCCAAGGAACCAAGGTGGGTGTCTGGGTGGGTGCCGAGGTGGGAGCCAGGGTGGGTCCCAAGGTGAGTGCAAAGGTGGGTGCCAGGGTCAAGGTGAGTGCCAATGTGGGTTCCAAGGTGCCAGGGTCAGGGTGAGTGCCAATGTGGGTTCAAAGGTGCTAAGTTGGGTGCGAGGTTGGGTGCGAGGGTGGGTGGGTGCCAAGGTGTGCTAGGTGGAAGCCCGGGTGGGTCGGCATCCCATGGGTGTCGAGTTGGGTGCCTGATGGGTGCTTCTTGTCAAGTTTTAGTCGTCGGGACTCATTTCGAGCCTTAGAGGTCGTTTCTTGTCCGGTTGCCCTGTCTTCGACCTGGGAACCCAATTTTGGTCCTCGGGTCCCATTTTTTTTTGTCTCGCATCCCACTTTTGGCCTGTGGCCTTTTCGGGGTCGATTCTCGTTTTGGGCATCAGAGCATGTTTCTTCTCCTAAAACCCAATATTTGTTTATTAAGTCTCGGAACACATTTTTGTTCTCGTGGACCCATCATGGGTCTTGGAACGCATTTGTGGTCCTTGGGTCCCATTTTGCATCCCGAAACTTGTGTTTTGGTGCTTGATCCCTATTTTGGGTGCCCACCTTGCACCAAGTGCGCACCCGGGGCAAACCGAGCGCCTTGGTGCACCGGGGCAAGATCGAGCGTGCACCCGAGGCGCCCCGAACATGCACCAAGGTGCACTCGGCCCACATGTGAGCGCAGGTCGTTGCGCCCGAGGTGGTGTGTGGGCACCGCGTTGCAGACGGGACACTGCACGCACACGACGCCCCGTCCAGGTGCACGCACGTAGGCCGGGCCGGGTGCACACCCGACGCCCTAGCAAGGTGCGCGCACCCGGGCAGGGCTCACACTTGGCGAACGGGGCGCACTTCGCGAGGGAGGGTGTGCACCTCGACGGGGGTGGGTGGCCGGGGTGGATTCGCACGTGGGTCGCGGTTTGCTAAGTACACACTGCGACAAGCTCATAACGGGTGCGATCATACCAGCGTTAGTGCACCGGATCCCATCAGAACTCCGCAGTTAAGCGCGCTTGGGCCGGAGTAGTACTGGGATGGGTGACCTCCCGGGAAGTCCCGGTGTTGCACCCTTTTTTAGTTTTTCGCCGGGCGTCGCAATGCTATTTGAATAAACCTTTTGCCCGTTTGCGTTCTCGTCGGGGCCGGGCCGGGCCGGGGTGCGCTGCCCGCACTACCGCGCGCGCGGGGGCGACACCGAGCGCGCACCCGAGGCGCCCCGAGCACACAGGCCACGGTGCAACCCGGGCGTTGTGCGCGCACCCCGGTGCGCCCGAGGTGCTGCGCGCGCACCCAGGTGAAATCGGTGTGCACCTCGGCCAGTGCGCGCTCGGTCGAGTCGCGCACGTTGGCCAAGGTGCACGGTGATGTTTCTTACTCTAAGGTTCCGCACCAGACGCCCGGGACAGGTGAGCGAAGCTGGGCGGGGCCGGGTGCGCGGCCGGGGCAGGTGCACGCAGCTGGAGAGAGCTTTGGAGCACACCAGAGGTGCGCACCTTGGAGCACACTTCGGAGCGCACCAATGATGCGCTCCATTCAAAAGTTTCCTGAAAAGGCAAAAAAAGTTGAGATTATAGAATTTCCCACTTGAGAGATTGTAAAAAAAAAAAATTTAAAATGAAGGAAACGCGGGTGCCAAGGTGTGCGCGCCCGGGTGCGCAGCCCAGCCAAGGTGTGCGCACCAAGGCGCCCACCCTGGCGAAGGTGCACGCAAGGTGCGCACCCGAGGCAAACCGGACAATTAACCCAACTTTCGACTTCGCGCGCACCTGCGCACCTTGGAGCGCACTTCGGAGCGCTCCTTGGTGCGCACCAATCTTGGGCACCTCGGAGTGCACCATGGCGCCCACCAAGGTGCGCACCCGGGGCAAACCGAGCTCCGACTTCGTGCGCACCTTGGAGCGCACGAAAGGTGCGCACCATGGCGCCCACCAAGGTGCGCAGCCCAGCCAAGGCGTGCGCATCAAGGTGCGCACCCGGGGCAAACCGAGCTCCGACTTCGTGCGCACCTTGGAGCGCACAAAGGGTGCGCAACCCAGCCAAGGTGTGCGCACCCCGGGCAAACCGAGCTCCGAATCGTGCGCACCTTGGAGCACACTTCGGAGCCCTCCTTGGTGCGCACCGATGTTGCGCACCTCGGAGCGCACCCGGGGAAAACAATGCAATTAACCCGACTTTCGACTTCGTGGGCACCTCGGAGCGCTCTCGGGTTCGCACCTCGGAGCACACCGAGGTGCGCACCTTTGATGCGCTGCCTTCACCAATTTCCAGAAAAGGCAAGAAAACATTGAGAAGGTGTGCGCACCGAGGTGCCCACCCTGGCGAAGGTGCACGCGAGGTGCGCACCCGGGGCAAACCGGGCTCCGACTTCGTGCACGCCATGCTGCGCACCTTGGAGGGCCATGGTGCGCACCTTGGAGCACACTTCGGAGCGCTCAATGGTGCCCAACCCAGCCAAGGTGCCCACCGCGGCGAAGGTGCACGCGAGGTGCGCACCCGGGGCAAACCGGGCTCCGACTTCGTGCACGCCGCACCTTGGAGCACACTTCGGAGCGCTCCTTGGTGCGCACCAGGGCGCGCAACCCAGCCGAGGTGCCCACCCCGGCGAAGGTGCACGCGGGGTGCGCACCCGGGGCAAACCGGGCTCCGACTTCGTGCACGCCATGGTGCCCACCGCGGCGAAGGTGCACGCGAGGTGCGCACCCGGGGCAAACCGGGCTCCGACTTCGTGCACGCCGCACCTTGGAGCACACTTCGGAGCGCTCCTTGGTGCGCACCAGGGCGCGCAACCCAGCCGAGGTGCCCACCCCAGCGAAGGTGCACGCGAGGTGCGCACCCGGGGCAAACCGGGCTCCGACTTCGTGCACGCCATGGTGCCCACCGCGGCGAAGGTGCACGCGAGGTGCGCACCCGGGGCAAACCGGGCTCCGACTTCGTGCACGCCATGGTGCCCACCGCGGCGAAGGTGCACGCGAGGTGCGCACCCGGGGCAAACCGGGCTCCGACTTCGTGCACGCCGCACCTTGGAGCACACTTCGGAGCGCTCCTTGGTGCGCACCATGGTGCCCACCAGGGCGCGCAACCCCGCCGAAGGTGCACGCGAGGTGCGCACCCGGGGCAAACCGGGCTCCGACTTCGTGCACGCCGCACCTTGGAGCACACTTCGGAGCGCTCCTTGGTGCGCACCAGGGCGCGCAACCCCGCCGAAGGTGCACGCGAGGTGCGCACCCGGGGCAAACCGGGCTCCGACTTCGTGCACGCCATGGTGCGCACCAGGGTGCCCACCGCGGCGAAGGTGCGCACCCGGGGCAAACCGGGCTCCGACTTCGTGCACGCCGCACCTTGGAGCACACTTCGGAGCGCTCCTTGGTGCGCACCAGGGCGCGCAACCCAGCCGAGGTGCCCACCCCGGCGAAGGTGCACGCGAGGTGCGCACCCGGGGCAAACCGGGCTCCGACTTCGTGCACGCCATGGTGCCCACCGCGGCGAAGGTGCGCACCCGGGGCAAACCGGGCTAGGACTTCGTGCACGCCGCACCTTGGAGCACACTTCGGAGCGCTCCTTGGTGCGCACCATGGTGCCCACCAGGCCGCGCAACCCAGCCAAGGTGTGCGCACCAAGGTGCACGCGAGGTGCGCACCCGGGGCAAACCGGGGTCCGGCTTCGTGCACGCCGCACCTTGGAGCACACATCGGGGCGCTCCCGGGTTCGCACCGGCGTTGCGCACCGTGGTGGGCACCTCGGAGCGCACCGTGGTGGGCACCTCGGAGCACACCAAGGTGGGCAGCGAGGTGCGCACCTTTGATGCGATGCCTTCACTAATTTCCATAAAAGGCAAAAGAAAACGAGATTTTAAAATTTCCGTTTTGAAAGATAGTGAGAAAAAGGGAATGCTGGTGCCATCTTGAGCCCGCCCTGGTGCGCAGCCCAGCCAAGGTGTGCGCACCAAGGTGCCCACCCTGGCGAAGGTGCGCGCCCGGGCAATTAACCCAACTTCCAACTTCGCGCGCGCCAGGGTGGGAGCGCACCCAACAACCGGGCCTGGGAAGAGCCAATGCGAGAAACCCCACCAAACGCTCTGACAAAAAAAGAGGGGGCGCTCCAGTAACCCCGCTTCGGAGCGCACCCTGGGCAAACCCAGCCAGGGTGCCCACCCCGGCCAAGGTGCAGGCGAGGTGCGCACCCGGGGCAAACCGGGCTCCGACAACGTGCACGCCGCACCTTGGAGCACACTTCGTAGCGCTCCC
Source organism: Cryptomeria japonica (assembly GCF_030272615.1). Taxonomy (NCBI): domain Eukaryota; kingdom Viridiplantae; phylum Streptophyta; class Pinopsida; order Cupressales; family Cupressaceae; genus Cryptomeria; species Cryptomeria japonica. The sequence continues at coordinate 38,068 of NW_026729220.1, read as the reverse complement.
GGGTGCGCACCTCAGAGCACACCAAGGTGGGCAGCGAGGTGCGCACCTTTGATGCGCTGCCTTCACTAATTTCCAGAAAAGGCAAAAAAAAGAGGAGATTTTAAAATTTCCGTTTTGAAAGATAGTGAAAAAAACGGAACGCGGGTGCCATCTTGAGCCCGCCCTGGTGCACAGCCCAGGTAAGGTGCCCACCCTGGCAAAGGTGCGCACCCGGGCAATTAACCCTACTTCCGACTTCGTGCGCGCCAGGGTGGCAACCGGGCCTGGGAAGAGCCAATGCGAGAAACCCCACCAAACGCTCCGACAAAAAAAGAGGCGGCGCTCCAATAACCCCGCTTCGGAGCGCAGCCGGGGCAAACCCAGCCAAGGTGCCCACCCCGACGAAGGTGCACGCGAGGTGCGCACCCGGGGCAAACCGGGCTCCGACAACGTGCACGCAGCACCTTGGAGCACACTTCGAAGCACTCCCGGGTGCCCACCGGCGTTGCGCACCGTGGTGGGCAGCGAGGTGCGCACCTTTGATGCGCTGCCTTCACTAATTTCCAGAAAAGGCAAAAAAAAATGAGATTTTAAAATTTCCGTTTTGAAAGATAGTGAAAAAAACGGAACGCGGGTGCCATCTTGAGCCCGCCCTGGTGCGCAGCCCAGGCAAGGCATGCGCACCAAGGTGCCCACCCGCGGTGCACGCCCGGGGCAAACCGGGCTCCGACTTCGTGCAGGCCGCACCTTGGAGCACACTTCGGAGCGCTCCTTGGTGCGCACCATGGTGCCCACCAGGGCGCACCCGGGGCAAACCGGGCTCCGACTTCGTGCACGCCGCACCTTGGAGCACACATCGGAGCGCTCCCAGGTTCGCACCAGCGTTGCGCACCTTTGATGCGCTGCCTTCACTAATTTCCAGAAAAGGCAAAAAAAAACGATATTTTAAAATTTCCGTTCTGAAAGATAGTGAAAAAAACGGAACGCGGGTGCCATCTTGAGCCCTTCCTGGTGCGCAGCCCAGGCAAGTTGTGCGCACCAAGGTGCCCACCCTGGCGGAGGTGCGCGCCCGGGGCAAACCGGGCTCCGACTTCGTGCACTGCATGGTGCCCACCAAGGCGCGCAACCCAGCCAAGGTGCCCACCGCAGCGAAGGTGCACGCGAGGTGCGCACCCGAGGTGCACACCCGGGGCAAACCGAGCTCCGACTTCGTGCACGCCGCACCTTGGAGCACACTTCAGAGCGCTCCTTGGTGCGCACCAGGGCGCGCAACCCAGCCAAGGTGCTCACCCCGGCGAAGGTGCACGCGAGGTGCGCACCCGGGGCAAGCCGGGCTCGGACTTCGTGCACGCCGCACCTTGGAGCACACATCGGAGCGCTCCCGGGTTCGCACCAGCATTGCGCACCTTTGATGCGCTGCCTTCACTAATTTCCAGAAAAGGCAAAAAAAAAAAAAAAACGAGATTTTAAAATTTCCGTTTTGAAAGATAGTGAAAAAAACGGAACGCGGGTGCCATCTTGAGCCCGCCCTGGTGTGCAGCCCAGGCAAGTTGTGCGCACCAAGGCACCCACCCTGGCCAAGGTGGGTCACGGGGTGGGTCCTAGGGTGGGTAACGGGGTGGGTACTAAGGTGCGTGCCAAGGTGGGTCATGGGGTGGGTGCCAAGGTGGGCACCAGGGTGGGTGTGCACCAACCCTAGCCAGGGTAGGTCACGGGGTGGTTGTCGGGGTGGGCGTCAAGGAGCCAAGGTGGGTGGCAAGTAGCCAAGTTGCGTGCCAAGGTGGGTGTCGGGGTGGGTGCCAAGGATCCAAGGTGGGTGCCAAGGAACCAAGGTGGGTGTCTGGGTGGGTGCCGAGGTGGGAGCCAGGGTGGGTCCCAAGGTGAGTGCAAAGGTGGGTGCCAGGGTCAAGGTGAGTGCCAATGTGGGTTCCAAGGTGCCAGGGTCAGGGTGAGTGCCAATGTGGGTTCAAAGGTGCTAAGTTGGGTGCGAGGTTGGGTGCGAGGGTGGGTGGGTGCCAAGGTGTGCTAGGTGGAAGCCCGGGTGGGTCGGCATCCCATGGGTGTCGAGTTGGGTGCCTGATGGGTGCTTCTTGTCAAGTTTTAGTCGTCGGGACTCATTTCGAGCCTTAGAGGTCGTTTCTTGTCCGGTTGCCCTGTCTTCGACCTGGGAACCCAATTTTGGTCCTCGGGTCCCATTTTTTTTTGTCTCGCATCCCACTTTTGGCCTGTGGCCTTTTCGGGGTCGATTCTCGTTTTGGGCATCAGAGCATGTTTCTTCTCCTAAAACCCAATATTTGTTTATTAAGTCTCGGAACACATTTTTGTTCTCGTGGACCCATCATGGGTCTTGGAACGCATTTGTGGTCCTTGGGTCCCATTTTGCATCCCGAAACTTGTGTTTTGGTGCTTGATCCCTATTTTGGGTGCCCACCTTGCACCAAGTGCGCACCCGGGGCAAACCGAGCGCCTTGGTGCACCGGGGCAAGATCGAGCGTGCACCCGAGGCGCCCCGAACATGCACCAAGGTGCACTCGGCCCACATGTGAGCGCAGGTCGTTGCGCCCGAGGTGGTGTGTGGGCACCGCGTTGCAGACGGGACACTGCACGCACACGACGCCCCGTCCAGGTGCACGCACGTAGGCCGGGCCGGGTGCACACCCGACGCCCTAGCAAGGTGCGCGCACCCGGGCAGGGCTCACACTTGGCGAACGGGGCGCACTTCGCGAGGGAGGGTGTGCACCTCGACGGGGGTGGGTGGCCGGGGTGGATTCGCACGTGGGTCGCGGTTTGCTAAGTACACACTGCGACAAGCTCATAACGGGTGCGATCATACCAGCGTTAGTGCACCGGATCCCATCAGAACTCCGCAGTTAAGCGCGCTTGGGCCGGAGTAGTACTGGGATGGGTGACCTCCCGGGAAGTCCCGGTGTTGCACCCTTTCTTAGTTTTTCGCCGGGCGTCGCAATGCTATTTGAATAAACCTTTTGCCCGTTTGCGTTCTCGTCGGGGCCGGGCCGGGCCGGGGTGCGCTGCCCGCACTACCGCGCGCGCGGGGGCGACACCGAGTGCGCACCCGAGGCGCCCCGAGCACACAGGCCACGGTGCAACCCGGGCGTTGTGCGCGCACCCCGGTGCGCCCGAGGTGCTGCGCGCGCACCCAGGTGAAATCGGTGTGCACCTCGGCCAGTGCGCGCTCGGTCGAGTCGCGCACGTTGGCCAAGGTGCACGGTGATGTTTCTTACTCTAAGGTTCCGCACCAGACGCCCGGGACAGGTGAGCGAAGCTGGGCGGGGCCGGGTGCGCGGCCGGGGCAGGTGCACGCAGCTGGAGAGAGCTTTGGAGCACACCAGAGGTGCGCACCTTGGAGCACACTTCGGAGCGCACCAATGATGCGCTCCATTCAAAAGTTTCCTGAAAAGGCAAAAAAAGTTGAGATTATAGAATTTCCCACTTGAGAGATTGTAAAAAAAAAAAATTTAAAATGAAGGAAACGCGGGTGCCAAGGTGTGCGCGCCCGGGTGCGCAGCCCAGCCAAGGTGTGCGCACCAAGGCGCCCACCCTGGCGAAGGTGCACGCAAGGTGCGCACCCGAGGCAAACCGGACAATTAACCCAACTTTCGACTTCGCGCGCACCTGCGCACCTTGGAGCGCACTTCGGAGCGCTCCTTGGTGCGCACCAATCTTGGGCACCTCGGAGTGCACCATGGCGCCCACCAAGGTGCGCACCCGGGGCAAACCGAGCTCCGACTTCGTGCGCACCTTGGAGCGCACGAAAGGTGCGCACCATGGCGCCCACCAAGGTGCGCAGCCCAGCCAAGGCGTGCGCATCAAGGTGCGCACCCTGGCGAAGGTGCGCACCCGGGGCAAACCGAGCTCCGACTTCGTGCGCACCTTGGAGCGCACAAAGGGTGCGCAACCCAGCCAAGGTGTGCGCACCCCGGGCAAACCGAGCTCCGAATCGTGCGCACCTTGGAGCACACTTCGGAGCCCTCCTTGGTGCGCACCGATGTTGCGCACCTCGGAGCGCACCCGGGGAAAACAATGCAATTAACCCGACTTTCGACTTCGTGGGCACCTCGGAGCGCTCTCGGGTTCGCACCTCGGAGCACACCGAGGTGCGCACCTTTGATGCGCTGCCTTCACCAATTTCCAGAAAAGGCAAGAAAACATTGAGAAGGTGTGCGCACCGAGGTGCCCACCCTGGCGAAGGTGCACGCGAGGTGCGCACCCGGGGCAAACCGGGCTCCGACTTCGTGCACGCCATGCTGCGCACCTTGGAGGGCCATGGTGCGCACCTTGGAGCACACTTCGGAGCGCTCAATGGTGCCCAACCCAGCCAAGGTGCCCACCGCGGCGAAGGTGCACGCGAGGTGCGCACCCGGGGCAAACCGGGCTCCGACTTCGTGCACGCCGCACCTTGGAGCACACTTCGGAGCGCTCCTTGGTGCGCACCAGGGCGCGCAACCCAGCCGAGGTGCCCACCCCGGCGAAGGTGCACGCGGGGTGCGCACCCGGGGCAAACCGGGCTCCGACTTCGTGCACGCCATGGTGCCCACCGCGGCGAAGGTGCACGCGAGGTGCGCACCCGGGGCAAACCGGGCTCCGACTTCGTGCACGCCGCACCTTGGAGCACACTTCGGAGCGCTCCTTGGTGCGCACCAGGGCGCGCAACCCAGCCGAGGTGCCCACCCCGGCGAAGGTGCACGCGAGGTGCGCACCCGGGGCAAACCGGGCTCCGACTTCGTGCACGCCATGGTGCCCACCGCGGCGAAGGTGCACGCGAGGTGCGCACCCGGGGCAAACCGGGCTCCGACTTCGTGCACGCCGCACCTTGGAGCACACTTCGGAGCGCTCCTTGGTGCGCACCATGGTGCCCACCAGGGCGCGCAACCCCGCCGAAGGTGCACGCGAGGTGCGCACCCGGGGCAAACCGGGCTCCGACTTCGTGCACGCCGCACCTTGGAGCACACTTCGGAGCGCTCCTTGGTGCGCACCAGGGCGCGCAACCCCGCCGAAGGTGCACGCGAGGTGCGCACCCGGGGCAAACCGGGCTCCGACTTCGTGCACGCCATGGTGCGCACCAGGGTGCCCACCGCGGCGAAGGTGCGCACCCGGGGCAAACCGGGCTCCGACTTCGTGCACGCCGCACCTTGGAGCACACTTCGGAGCGCTCCTTGGTGCGCACCAGGGCGCGCAACCCAGCCGAGGTGCCCACCCCGGCGAAGGTGCACGCGAGGTGCGCACCCGGGGCAAACCGGGCTCCGACTTCGTGCACGCCATGGTGCCCACCGCGGCGAAGGTGCGCACCCGGGGCAAACCGGGCTAGGACTTCGTGCACGCCGCACCTTGGAGCACACTTCGGAGCGCTCCTTGGTGCGCACCATGGTGCCCACCAGGCCGCGCAACCCAGCCAAGGTGTGCGCACCAAGGTGCACGCGAGGTGCGCACCCGGGGCAAACCGGGGTCCGGCTTCGTGCACGCCGCACCTTGGAGCACACATCGGGGCGCTCCCGGGTTCGCACCGGCGTTGCGCACCGTGGTGGGCACCTCGGAGCGCACCGTGGTGGGCACCTCGGAGCACACCAAGGTGGGCAGCGAGGTGCGCACCTTTGATGCGATGCCTTCACTAATTTCCATAAAAGGCAAAAGAAAACGAGATTTTAAAATTTCCGTTTTGAAAGATAGTGAGAAAAAGGGAATGCTGGTGCCATCTTGAGCCCGCCCTGGTGCGCAGCCCAGCCAAGGTGTGCGCACCAAGGTGCCCACCCTGGCGAAGGTGCGCGCCCGGGCAATTAACCCAACTTCCAACTTCGCGCGCGCCAGGGTGGGAGCGCACCCAACAACCGGGCCTGGGAAGAGCCAATGCGAGAAACCCCACCAAACGCTCTGACAAAAAAAGAGGGGGCGCTCCAGTAACCCCGCTTCGGAGCGCACCCTGGGCAAACCCAGCCAGGGTGCCCACCCCGGCCAAGGTGCAGGCGAGGTGCGCACCCGGGGCAAACCGGGCTCCGACAACGTGCACGCCGCACCTTGGAGCACACTTCGTAGCGCTCCCGGGTGCGCACCTCAGAGCACACCAAGGTGGGCAGCGAGGTGCGCACCTTTGATGCGCTGCCTTCACTAATTTCCAGAAAAGGCAAAAAAAAGAGGAGATTTTAAAATTTCCGTTTTGAAAGATAGTGAAAAAAACGGAACGCGGGTGCCATCTTGAGCCCGCCCTGGTGCACAGCCCAGGTAAGGTGCCCACCCTGGCAAAGGTGCGCACCCGGGCAATTAACCCTACTTCCGACTTCGTGCGCGCCAGGGTGGCAACCGGGCCTGGGAAGAGCCAATGCGAGAAACCCCACCAAACGCTCCGACAAAAAAAGAGGCGGCGCTCCAATAACCCCGCTTCGGAGCGCAGCCGGGGCAAACCCAGCCAAGGTGCCCACCCCGACGAAGGTGCACGCGAGGTGCGCACCCGGGGCAAACCGGGCTCCGACAACGTGCACGCAGCACCTTGGAGCACACTTCGAAGCACTCCCGGGTGCCCACCGGCGTTGCGCACCGTGGTGGGCAGCGAGGTGCGCACCTTTGATGCGCTGCCTTCACTAATTTCCAGAAAAGGCAAAAAAAAATGAGATTTTAAAATTTCCGTTTTGAAAGATAGTGAAAAAAACGGAACGCGGGTGCCATCTTGAGCCCGCCCTGGTGCGCAGCCCAGGCAAGGCATGCGCACCAAGGTGCCCACCCGCGGTGCACGCCCGGGGCAAACCGGGCTCCGACTTCGTGCAGGCCGCACCTTGGAGCACACTTCGGAGCGCTCCTTGGTGCGCACCATGGTGCCCACCAGGGCGCACCCGGGGCAAACCGGGCTCCGACTTCGTGCACGCCGCACCTTGGAGCACACATCGGAGCGCTCCCAGGTTCGCACCAGCGTTGCGCACCTTTGATGCGCTGCCTTCACTAATTTCCAGAAAAGGCAAAAAAAAACGATATTTTAAAATTTCCGTTCTGAAAGATAGTGAAAAAAACGGAACGCGGGTGCCATCTTGAGCCCTTCCTGGTGCGCAGCCCAGGCAAGTTGTGCGCACCAAGGTGCCCACCCTGGCGGAGGTGCGCGCCCGGGGCAAACCGGGCTCCGACTTCGTGCACTGCATGGTGCCCACCAAGGCGCGCAACCCAGCCAAGGTGCCCACCGCAGCGAAGGTGCACGCGAGGTGCGCACCCGAGGTGCACACCCGGGGCAAACCGAGCTCCGACTTCGTGCACGCCGCACCTTGGAGCACACTTCAGAGCGCTCCTTGGTGCGCACCAGGGCGCGCAACCCAGCCAAGGTGCTCACCCCGGCGAAGGTGCACGCGAGGTGCGCACCCGGGGCAAGCCGGGCTCGGACTTCGTGCACGCCGCACCTTGGAGCACACATCGGAGCGCTCCCGGGTTCGCACCAGCATTGCGCACCTTTGATGCGCTGCCTTCACTAATTTCCAGAAAAGGCAAAAAAAAAAAAAAAACGAGATTTTAAAATTTCCGTTTTGAAAGATAGTGAAAAAAACGGAACGCGGGTGCCATCTTGAGCCCGCCCTGGTGTGCAGCCCAGGCAAGTTGTGCGCACCAAGGCACCCACCCTGGCCAAGGTGGGTCACGGGGTGGGTCCTAGGGTGGGTAACGGGGTGGGTACTAAGGTGCGTGCCAAGGTGGGTCATGGGGTGGGTGCCAAGGTGGGCACCAGGGTGGGTGTGCACCAACCCTAGCCAGGGTAGGTCACGGGGTGGTTGTCGGGGTGGGCGTCAAGGAGCCAAGGTGGGTGGCAAGTAGCCAAGTTGCGTGCCAAGGTGGGTGTCGGGGTGGGTGCCAAGGATCCAAGGTGGGTGCCAAGGAACCAAGGTGGGTGTCTGGGTGGGTGCCGAGGTGGGAGCCAGGGTGGGTCCCAAGGTGAGTGCAAAGGTGGGTGCCAGGGTCAAGGTGAGTGCCAATGTGGGTTCCAAGGTGCCAGGGTCAGGGTGAGTGCCAATGTGGGTTCAAAGGTGCTAAGTTGGGTGCGAGGTTGGGTGCGAGGGTGGGTGGGTGCCAAGGTGTGCTAGGTGGAAGCCCGGGTGGGTCGGCATCCCATGGGTGTCGAGTTGGGTGCCTGATGGGTGCTTCTTGTCAAGTTTTAGTCGTCGGGACTCATTTCGAGCCTTAGAGGTCGTTTCTTGTCCGGTTGCCCTGTCTTCGACCTGGGAACCCAATTTTGGTCCTCGGGTCCCATTTTTTTTTGTCTCGCATCCCACTTTTGGCCTGTGGCCTTTTCGGGGTCGATTCTCGTTTTGGGCATCAGAGCATGTTTCTTCTCCTAAAACCCAATATTTGTTTATTAAGTCTCGGAACACATTTTTGTTCTCGTGGACCCATCATGGGTCTTGGAACGCATTTGTGGTCCTTGGGTCCCATTTTGCATCCCGAAACTTGTGTTTTGGTGCTTGATCCCTATTTTGGGTGCCCACCTTGCACCAAGTGCGCACCCGGGGCAAACCGAGCGCCTTGGTGCACCGGGGCAAGATCGAGCGTGCACCCGAGGCGCCCCGAACATGCACCAAGGTGCACTCGGCCCACATGTGAGCGCAGGTCGTTGCGCCCGAGGTGGTGTGTGGGCACCGCGTTGCAGACGGGACACTGCACGCACACGACGCCCCGTCCAGGTGCACGCACGTAGGCCGGGCCGGGTGCACACCCGACGCCCTAGCAAGGTGCGCGCACCCGGGCAGGGCTCACACTTGGCGAACGGGGCGCACTTCGCGAGGGAGGGTGTGCACCTCGACGGGGGTGGGTGGCCGGGGTGGATTCGCACGTGGGTCGCGGTTTGCTAAGTACACACTGCGACAAGCTCATAACGGGTGCGATCATACCAGCGTTAGTGCACCGGATCCCATCAGAACTCCGCAGTTAAGCGCGCTTGGGCCGGAGTAGTACTGGGATGGGTGACCTCCCGGGAAGTCCCGGTGTTGCACCCTTTTTTAGTTTTTCGCCGGGCGTCGCAATGCTATTTGAATAAACCTTTTGCCCGTTTGCGTTCTCGTCGGGGCCGGGCCGGGCCGGGGTGCGCTGCCCGCACTACCGCGCGCGCGGGGGCGACACCGAGCGCGCACCCGAGGCGCCCCGAGCACACAGGCCACGGTGCAACCCGGGCGTTGTGCGCGCACCCCGGTGCGCCCGAGGTGCTGCGCGCGCACCCAGGTGAAATCGGTGTGCACCTCGGCCAGTGCGCGCTCGGTCGAGTCGCGCACGTTGGCCAAGGTGCACGGTGATGTTTCTTACTCTAAGGTTCCGCACCAGACGCCCGGGACAGGTGAGCGAAGCTGGGCGGGGCCGGGTGCGCGGCCGGGGCAGGTGCACGCAGCTAGAGAGAGCTTTGGAGCACACCAGAGGTGCGCACCTTGGAGCACACTTCGGAGCGCACCAATGATGCGCTCCATTCAAAAGTTTCCTGAAAAGGCAAAAAAAGTTGAGATTATAGAATTTCCCACTTGAGAGATTGTAAAAAAAAAAAATTTAAAATGAAGGAAACGCGGGTGCCAAGGTGTGCGCGCCCGGGTGCGCAGCCCAGCCAAGGTGTGCGCACCAAGGCGCCCACCCTGGCGAAGGTGCACGCAAGGTGCGCACCCGAGGCAAACCGGACAATTAACCCAACTTTCGACTTCGCGCGCACCTGCGCACCTTGGAGCGCACTTCGGAGCGCTCCTTGGTGCGCACCAATCTTGGGCACCTCGGAGTGCACCATGGCGCCCACCAAGGTGCGCACCCGGGGCAAACCGAGCTCCGACTTCGTGCGCACCTTGGAGCGCACGAAAGGTGCGCACCATGGCGCCCACCAAGGTGCGCAGCCCAGCCAAGGCGTGCGCATCAAGGTGCGCACCCTGGCGAAGGTGCGCACCCGGGGCAAACCGAGCTCCGACTTCGTGCGCACCTTGGAGCGCACAAAGGGTGCGCAACCCAGCCAAGGTGTGCGCACCCCGGGCAAACCGAGCTCCGAATCGTACGCACCTTGGAGCACACTTCGGAGCCCTCCTTGGTGCGCACCGATGTTGCGCACCTCGGAGCGCACCCGGGGAAAACAATGCAATTAACCCGACTTTCGACTTCGTGGGCACCTCGGAGCGCTCTCGGGTTCGCACCTCGGAGCACACCGAGGTGCGCACCTTTGATGCGCTGCCTTCACCAATTTCCAGAAAAGGCAAGAAAACATTGAGAAGGTGTGCGCACCGAGGTGCCCACCCTGGCGAAGGTGCACGCGAGGTGCGCACCCGGGGCAAACCGGGCTCCGACTTCGTGCACGCCATGCTGCGCACCTTGGAGGGCCATGGTGCGCACCTTGGAGCACACTTCGGAGCGCTCAATGGTGCCCAACCCAGCCAAGGTGCCCACCGCGGCGAAGGTGCACGCGAGGTGCGCACCCGGGGCAAACCGGGCTCCGACTTCGTGCACGCCGCACCTTGGAGCACACTTCGGAGCGCTCCTTGGTGCGCACCAGGGCGCGCAACCCAGCCGAGGTGCCCACCCCGGCGAAGGTGCACGCGGGGTGCGCACCCGGGGCAAACCGGGCTCCGACTTCGTGCACGCCATGGTGCCCA
>NW_026729220.1:0-17500 GCF_030272615.1 Cryptomeria japonica | reverse complement strand
GGGAGGCGAAGGATGCAGAAGTGAGAGCCGAGGGATGTAGCAGAGATAGCAATCGGGGTGTGTGATGCAGAAGAGATAGCAATCGAGGTGTGCGGTGGGAAGGGCCCAGCAGCCAGAATGCATGAAGCGACGGATGAAGCAGTGATGACAACCGGGCTGTGAGGAGAGGAGGGATGCAGCCAAGAAAGCAATCAGGGCTCGAGGCAAGGGATGCATCAAGGATAGCAATCATGTTGTGAGGCGAGATTCCAAAGGCTAAACGTGAGAGGCTGCAGGGTCGACTCAGAGAGGTCTATGCATGTGAGAGGCTGAAAGCAAGGTCAACTCGGAGCGGTCTATGCATCGGGCGCGCTTGGGGCGACTACCAGTGCCAACCCCTTATCCCGCGACGCGTCCGACAAAGAGAACGTTCCAAGGCGGCAGAGGAGGTTACCAGCCGAAGGATGCAGTAGCAATAACAGGTATAGTTCCGCGGCGGCCGAGAAGACTCACCGCATAGGAATCGGGATGCGAGGCGAGGGATGCGGCGGGAAGGCCCCGACGGCTAAACGGAAGAGGCTGCAGGGCCGCCTCGGAATGGTCCAAGCATCGGACGCGATTGGGACGACTACCAGTGCCAACCCCTTATCCCGCGATGCGTCCGATACACAGATAGTTCCAAGGCGGCCGAGGAGCCTCACCGCATATCAATCGGGGTGCGAGGCGAGGGATGGGGCGGGAAGGCCCCAACGGCTAGACGGAAGAGGCTTCAGGGCCACCTCGGAATGCTCCAAGCATCGGACGCGCTTGGGGCGACTACCAGTGCCAACCCCTTATCCCGCGATGCGTCCGATACACAGATGGTTCCAAGGCGGCCGAGGAGCCTCACCGCATAGCAATCGGGGGTGCGAGGCGAGGGATGGGGCGGGAAGGCCCCAACGGCTAGACGGAAGAGGCTTCAGGGCCGCCTCGGAATGGTCCAAGCATCGGACGCGCTTGGGGCGACTACCAGTGACAACCCCTCATCCCGCGATGCGTCCGATACGAAGATGGTTCCAAGGCGGCCGAGGAGCCTCACCGCATAGCAATCGGGGTGCGAGGTGGGGGATGCGGCGAGATGGCCCCAACGGCTAGACGGAAGAGGCCACAGGGCCGCGTCGGAATAGTCCAAGCATCGGACGCGCTTGGGGCGACTACCAGTGACAACCCCTTATCCCGCGATGCGTCCGATACGAAGATAGTTCCAAGGCGGCCGAGGAGCCTCACCGCATAGCAATCCGGGTGCGAGGTGGGGGATGCGGCGAGATGGCCCCAACGGCTAGACGGAAGAGGCTGCAGGGCCGCCTCGGAATAGTCCAAGCATCGGACGCGCTTGGGGCGACTACCAGTGACAACCCCTTATCCCGCGATGCTTCCGATACGAAGACAGTTCCAAGGCGGCCGAGGAGCCTCACCGCATAGCAATGGGGGTGCGAGGTGAGGGATGCGGCGAGATGGCCCCAACGGCTAGACGGAAGAGGCCACAGGGCCGCCTCGGAATAGTCCAAGCATCGGACGCGCTTGGGGCGACTACCAGTGACAACCCCTTATCCCGCGATGCATCCGATACGAAGATAGTTCCCAGGCGGCCGAGGAGCCTCACCGCATAGCAATCGGGGTGCGAGGCGAGGGATGCGGCGAGATGGCCCCAAAGGGTAGACGGAAGAGGCTGCGGGGCCGCCTCGGAATAGTCCAAGCATCGAACGCGCTTGGGGCGACTACCACTGCCAACCCCTTATCCCGCGATGCGTCCGATACACAGATAGTTCCGAGGCGGCCGAGGAGCTGGGGGATGCGGCGAGATGGCCCCAACGGCTAGACGGAAGAGGCTGCAGGGCCGCCTCGGAATAGTCCAAGCATCGGACGCGCTTGGGGCGACTACCAGTGACAACCCCTTATCCCGCGATGCGTCCGATACACAGATAGTTCCGAGGCGGCCAAGGAGCCTCACCGCATAGCAATCGTGGTGCGAGGTGGGGGATGCAGCGAGATGGCCCCAACGGCTAGACGGAAGAGGCTGCAGGGCCGCCTCGGAATGGTCCAAGCATCGGACGCGCTTGGGGCGACTACCACTGCCAACCCCTTATCCCGCGATGCGTCCGATACACAGATAGTTCCAAGGCGGCCGAGGAGCCTCACCGAATAGCAATCGGGGTGCGAGGCGAGGGATGCGGCGAGAAAGCCCCAACGGCTAGAGGGAAGAGGCTTCAGGTCCGCCTCGGAATGGTCCAAGCATCGGACGCGCTTGGGGCGACTACCAGTGACAACCCCTTATCCCGCGACGCGTCCGATACACAGATAGTTCCAAGGCGGCCGAGGAGCCTCACCGCATAGCAATCGGGGTGCGAGGCGAGGGATGCGGCGAGAAGGACCCAACGGCTAGACGGAAGAGGCTTCAGGGCCGCCTCGGAATGGTCCAAGCATCGGACGCGCTTGGGGCGACTACCAGTGACAACCCCTTATCCCGCGACGCGTCCGATACACAGATAGTTCCAAGGCGGCCGAGGAGCCTCACCGCATAGCAATCGGGGTGCGAGGCGAGGGATGCGGCGAGAAGGACCCAACGGCTAGACGGAAGAGGCTTCAGGTCCGCCTCGGAATGGTCCAAGCATCGGACGCGCTTGGGGCGACTACCAGTGACAACCCCTTATCCCGCGACGCGTCCGATACACAGATAGTTCCAAGGCGGCCGAGGAGCCTCACCGCATAGCAATCGGGGTGCGAGGCGAGGGATGCGGCGAGAAGGACCCAACGGCTAGACGGAAGAGGCTTCAGGGCCGCCTCGGAATGGTCCAAGCATCGGACGCGCTTGGGGCGACTACCAGTGACAACCCCTTATCCCGCGATGCGTCCGATACACAGATAGTTCCAAGGCGGCCGAGGAGCCTCACCGCATAGCAATCGGGGTGCGAGGCGAGGGATGCGGCGAGAAGGACCCAACGGCTAGACGGAAGAGGCTTCAGGGCCGCCTCGGAATGGTCCAAGCATCGGACGCGCTTGGGGCGACTACCAGTGACAACCCCTTATCCCGCGACGCGTCCGATACACAGATAGTTCCAAGGCGGCCGAGGAGCCTCACCGCATAGCAATCGGGGTGCGAGGCGAGGGATGCGGCGAGAAGGACCCAACGGCTAGACGGAAGAGGCTTCAGGGCCGCCTCGGAATGGTCCAAGCATCGGACGCGCTTGGGGCGACTACCAGTGACAACCCCTTATCCCGCGACGCGTCCGATACACAGATAGTTCCAAGGCGGCCGAGGAGCCTCACCGCATAGCAATCGGGGTGCGAGGCGAGGGATGCGGCGAGAAGGACCCAACGGCTAGACGGAAGAGGCTTCAGGGCCGCCTCGGAATGGTCCAAGCATCGGACGCGCTTGGGGCGACTACCAGTGACAACCCCTTATCCCGCGACGCGTCCGATACACAGATAGTTCCAAGGCGGCCGAGGAGCCTCACCGCATAGCAATCGGGGTGCGAGGCGAGGGATGCGGCGAGAAGGACCCAACGGCTAGACGGAAGAGGCTTCAGGGCCGCCTCGGAATGGTCCAAGCATCGGACGCGCTTGGGGCGACTACCAGTGACAACCCCTTATCCCGCGATGCGTCCGATACACAGATAGTTCCAAGGCGGCCGAGGAGCCTCACCGCATAGCAATCGGGGTGCGAGGCGAGGGATGCGGCGAGAAGGACCCAACGGCTAGACGGAAGAGGCTTCAGGGCCGCCTCGGAATGGTCCAAGCATCGGACGCGCTTGGGGCGACTACCAGTGACAACCCCTTATCCCGCGACGCGTCCGATACACAGATAGTTCCAAGGCGGCCGAGGAGCCTCACCGCATAGCAATCGGGGTGCGAGGCGAGGGATGCGGCGAGAAGGACCCAACGGCTAGACGGAAGAGGCTTCAGGGCCGCCTCGGAATGGTCCAAGCATCGGACGCGCTTGGGGCGACTACCAGTGACAACCCCTTATCCCGCGACGCGTCCGATACACAGATAGTTCCAAGGCGGCCGAGGAGCCTCACCGCATAGCAATCGGGGTGCGAGGCGAGGGATGCGGCGAGAAGGACCCAACGGCTAGACGAAAGAGGCTTCAGGGCCGCCTCGGAATGGTCCAAGCATCGGACGCGCTTGGGGCGACTACCAGTGACAACCCCTTATCCCGCGACGCGTCCGATACACAGATAGTTCCAAGGCGGCCGAGGAGCCTCACCGCATAGCAATCGGGGTGCGAGGCGAGGGATGCGGCGAGAAGGACCCAACGGCTAGACGGAAGAGGCTTCAGGGCCGCCTGGGAATGGTCCATGCATCGCACGCGCTTGGGGCGACTACCAGTGACAACCCCTTATCCCGCGACGCGTCCGATACATTGATAGTTCCAAGGCGGCCGAGGAGCCTCACCGCATAGCAATCGGGGTGCGAGGCGAGGGATGCGGCGAGAAGGACCCAACGGCTAGACGGAAGAGGCTTCAGGGCCGCCTCGGAATGGTCCAAGCATCGGACGCGCTTGGGGCGACTACCAGTGACAACCCCTTATCCCGCGACGCGTCCGATACACAGATAGTTCCAAGGCGGCCGAGGAGCCTCACCGCATAGCAATCGGGGTGCGAGTCGAGGGATGCGGCGAGAAGGACCCAACGGCTAGACGGAAGAGGCTTCAGGGCCGCCTCGGAATGGTCCAAGCATCGGACGCGCTTGGGGCGACTACCAGTGACAACCCCTTATCCCGCGATGCGTCTGATACACAGATAGTTCCAAGGCGGCCGAGGAGCCTCACCGCATAGCAATCGGGGTGCGAGGCAAGGGATGCGGCGAGAAGGACCCAACGGCTAGACGGAAGAGGCTTCAGGGCCGCCTCGGAATGGTCCAAGCATCGGACGCGCTTGGGGCGACTACCGTTGCCAACCCCTTATCCCGCGATGCGTCTGATACACAGATAGTTCCGAGGCGGCCGAGGAGCCTCACCGCATAGCAATCGGGTTGCGAGGCAGATTATTGGGAAGGGAACCCCCTGGGATGCGGCTCAAGCAGTGCCCAAAGGGACTGGAATGCGGAATCACATCGAGAGACCCAAATGCTATACGAGGGCTCAAATCGAATTATCGATTTGGCCACGACATGGACGCATCGGAACGACTACCTTTGCCGAACCACTCGCAATTGCATCCATACCGAAACCAATAGACATTTCCGTTAGAGCCCTCGCATAGCATTCGGGAATCTCGCATGCCCCTCTAAATCGACCAATGCTGGCGCTCAACGAAAATCCGAGCGCTACCACCGTTCGAGCGCCAGCATTGGTCGAGTTAGAGGGGCACGGGGGAGAATGCTCCAGTCAACACCTCCCCTATATAAGTTATTTGTCCGATTCTCGCACAACCGTAGTCTGCCTCGTCGAATCAAACAACGGTCCCAGATTCCGACTTCCGTTCCGTAGAGACCCAAAAGCTAGATGGAGGCTCGCAAGAAAGAGAGTCGGCGCATAGCAATCGGGTTTCTCGAACGTTTAGGGACCGAGCTCACTTGCGGATAGGGCAAAATCCGCCAAGCAACCCAAAAGCTAGACGGGGGCTCGAATCGAATCGCCTAGGCGGCCACAACAACGACGTGTTGGATCGACTACCAGTGCCAAACCATTCAGCAAGACTAGTCTGTGTCGAGGCCGGATAGAGATTCTCAGAGAGCGCCCGTATAGCATTTAGGAGACCTGCCGCGTCCCTCACACTCGACAAATGGTGGTGCACGTTTATAAATCCGAGCGATCCCAACCCTTTCAAGCACCAACATCGGTCGAGATAGAGGGGCACGGAGGGGGCTGCGTGAGACAACACAGTCCCCTATATAAGTTATTTGTCCGATTCTCACACATCCGAAGAATGGTCATCAAATCGGACAACAGCCCAAACTTCCGACTTCCGTCCCAGAAAGCCCAAGAGCTATCTAAAACGTTCATGGCCGGAACTCGATCGCGGCTATACCAGTCCGCCAAGCAACCCAAAAGCTAGACTGGAGCTCTAGTCGAATCACCTCTGTGGCCATTGCAAGGACGTGTTGGAGCGACTACCATTGCCGAACCATTCCGCAGGTCGAGTCCATACCAAGGCCGCATAGAGATTCACGATGAGCTCCTGCATAGCAATCAGGAGACTTGCCGTGTCCATCACAATCGATAAATCCTGGTGCAAGATTTTTGCATCCGAGCGCTCCAACCAGTCGAGCACCAGCATCAATCGACATAAACGGGCACGGGGGGAGGATGCTCGAGAACACTACCTCCCCTATATAAGTTATTTGTCCGATTCTCAAGCAGCCGAAGTCTGGTCATCGAATCGGGTCAAAGACCACAACTTCCGACTTTACCCACAATGCAAGTCATCGAATCGAACATCGGCCCCCGAGTCGGACTCCATGCGTATGTCAGGTCATCGGACCCAAATTCCGCCTTCCTGCGCATGGCGGGCCATCAATATCAACTCGGTCATCGGACCCAAACTCCGCCTTTCTGCGCATGGCACGCCTTCAAATCGGTCATCGGACCCAAATTCCGCCTTCCTGTGCATGGCGGGCCATCAACATCAACTCGGTCATCGGACCCAAATTCCGCCTTTCTGCGCATGGCACGCCATCAACTCGGTCATCGGACCCAAATTCCGCCTTCCTGCGCATGGCAGGTCATCGGACACAAATTCAGACCTCGCCAATATGCCTACGTATCGAATCGGTCATCGGACCCAACTTCCGACTTCATCCATACTGTAGGGTCTTTGAGGTTGGCGCGGTGCGCTCAACCCGGGGAGTCGACCCATCGAAGCATACACCTCCCCTATATAAGCTATTTGTCCGATTCCCACACCTGTGTAGTTTGCACCTCTGACCAGGACATCGACCCCAACTTCCGAACTCGACTGCAACGACGGCACCAGCGCCTTGGTGCGCACCTTGCGACGCACAGTCCCAACATTCGCCTTCCTGCACATGGCAGGTCATCGGACCCAAATTCCGACCTCGCGAGTATGCCTACATATCGAATCGGTCATCGGACACAACTTCCGACTTCATCCATACCGTAGGGTCTTTGAGGTTGGCGCGGTGCGCTCAACCCGGGGAGTCGACCCAACGAAGCATACACCTCCCCTATATAAGCTATTTGTCCGATTCCCACACCTGTGTAGTTTGCACCTCCGATCAGGACATCGACCCCAACTTCCGAACTCGCCTGCAACGACCGAACCAGCGCCTTGGTGCGCACCTTGCAACGCACAGTGCCAACATTCGCCTTCCTGCACATGGCAGGTCATCGGACCCAAATTCCGACCTCGCGAGTATGCCTACATATCGAATCGGTCATCGGACCCAACTTCCGACTTCATCCATACCGTAGGGTCTTTGAGGTTGGCGCGGTGCGCTCAACCCGGGGAGTCGACCCAACGAAGCATACACCTCCCCTATATAAGCTATTTGTCCGATTCCCACACCTGTGTAGCTTGCACCTCCGATCAGGACATCGACCC
The DNA here is from genome assembly GCF_030272615.1 of Cryptomeria japonica. Lineage (NCBI taxonomy): Eukaryota > Viridiplantae > Streptophyta > Pinopsida > Cupressales > Cupressaceae > Cryptomeria > Cryptomeria japonica. The sequence continues at coordinate 9,977 of NW_026729220.1, read as the reverse complement.
CAACTTCCGAACTCGACTAAAAAGACCGCACCAGCACCTTGGTGTGCACCTTGCAACGCACAGTGCCAACATTCGCCTTCCTGCACATGGCAGGTCATCGGACCCAAATTCCGACCTCATGAGCATACCTACTAATCGAATCGGTCATCGGACCCAACTTCCGACTTCATCCATACCGTAGGGTCTTTGAGGTTGGCGCGGTGCGCTCAACCTGGGGAGTCGACCCATCGAAGCATACACCTCCCCTATATAAGCTATTTGTCCGATTCCGACACCTGTGTAGTTTGCACCTCCGCTCAGGACATCGACCCCAACTTCCGAACTCGCCTGCAACGACCGAACCAGCGCCTTGGTGCGCACCAAAAGTGCGCACTTTTGGAGGGCACTTTTGTGCGCTCCAAAGGTGCGCACTTTTGGAGGGCACTTTTGTGCGCTCCAAAGGTGCGCACTTTTGGAGGGCACTTTTTGGAGGGCACTTTTGTGCGCTCCAAAGGTGCGCACTTTTGGAGGGCACTTTTTGGAGGGCACTTTTCTGCGCTCCAAAGGTGCGCACTTTTGGAGGGCACTTTTTGGAGGGCACTTTTCTGCGCTCCAAAGGTGCGCACTTTTGGAGGGCACTTTTTGGAGGGCACTTTTCTGCGCTCCAAAGGTGCGCACTTTTGGAGGGCACTTTTTGGAGGGCACTTTTCTGCGCTCCAAAGGTGCGCACTTTTGGAGGGCACTTTTGTGCACTCCAAAGGTGCACACTTTTGGAGGGCACTTTTTGGAGGGCACTTTTCTGCACTCCAAAGGTGCGCACTTTTGGAGGGCACTTTTTGGAGGGCACTTTTGTGCGCTCCAAAGGTGCGCACTTTTGGAGGGCACTTTTTGGAGGGCACTTTTGTGCGCTCCAAAGGTGCGCACTTTTGGAGGGCACTTTTGTGCACTCCAAAGGTGCGCACTTTTGGAGGGCACTTTTCCTGCGCTCCAAAGGTGCACACCTAGGTGAGCACCTTCGACCACACCTTGTAGCACACCAAACTCTGACTTTCGACTTCATCCGCAATGCAGGGTCTTTGAGGTTGGCGCAATGCGCACAACCAGGGGAGTCGACCCATCAAACCCAACACCTCCCCTATATAAGCTATTTGTCTGATTCTCATACATGCGTAGCCTGCAGGAGCAATTAGGACATCGACCCCAACTTTCGGCTTCTAAACGAAAACAAGGTCTTTGAGGTTGGTGTAATGCGAACAACTAGGGGAGTCAACCCATCAAACCCAACACCTCCCCTATATAAGCTATTTGTCTGATTCTCATACATGTGTAGTCTACAGGAGCAATTAGGACATCGACCCCAACTTTTGACTTCTTAACGAAAACAAGGTCTTTGAGGTTGACGTAATGCGCACAACCAGGGGAGTCGACCCATCAAACCCAACACCTCCCCTATATAAGCTATTTGTCCGATTCTCATACATGTGTAGCCTACAGGAGCCATTAGGACATTGACCCCAACTTTTGACTTCTTAACGAAAACAAGGTCTTTGAGGTTGGCGTAATGCGCACAACCAAGGGAGTTGACCCATCAAACCCAACACCTCCCCTATATAAGCTATTTGTCTGATTCTCATACATGTGTAGCCTGCAACAACGATTAGGACATCCACCCCAACTTCTGAATTCGTCTGCGTTGACCGCACCAAAGGTGCACGCCTTGGTGCTCACCAAAATCCGACTTCCGACTTCTTCTGCTATGCGGGGTCTTTGAGGTTGGCGCAGTGCGCACAACCAGGGGAGTCAACCCACCGAATGCAACACCTCCCCTATATAAGCTATTTGTCTGATTCTCATACATGCGTAGACTGCAGCAATGATTAGGACATCCACCCCAACTTTTGACTTCTTAAACAAGACAGGGTCTTTGAAGTTGGTGCAGTGCACACAACCAGGGGAGTCGACCCATCAAACGCAACACCTCCCCTATATAAAGCTATTTGTCCGATTCTCATACGTGTAGTCTGCAGCAGCGATTAGGACATCGACCCCAACTTCCGAATTCGTTTGCATTGACCGCACCAAAGGTGCACGCCTTGGTGTGCACCTTGGAGTGCACTTTGGTGCTCACCTCGGTGCACACTTTGGTGTGCACCTCGGTGTGCACCAAAGGTGCGCACCTTGGAGCGCACCAAAGGTGTACACTTTGGAGCGCACCACATAGGGTCTTTGAGAGGTTGGCGCAGTGCGCACACCAAGGTGGGTGTTGAGGTGCGTGCCGAGGTGGGTGGGTGCTAGGGTGCGCTCCATGGTGGGTGCCAGGGTGGGTGCGTGCTAGGGTGGATTCCAAAGAGGGTCATAGGGTGGGTGCCAAGGTGGGTTGGTGATATAGTGGGTTCAAAGGTGGGTACTAGGGTGGGTTCCAAGGTGGGTCACAAGTTGGGTGCCAGGATGCGTGGGTGTTAGGTTGGGTGCCAAGGTGGGCTCCTGCGTGGGTGGGTGCTAGGGTGGGTTTCAAGGTGGACGCGAGGGCGGGTGCCAAGGTGGGTAACAAGTTGGGTGTTAGGATGGGTGAGTGCTAGAGTGGGTGCCAAGGTGGGTGGGTGCTAAGGTGGATGCCAAGGTGGTTCACAGGGTGGGTGGGTTCTAGGGTGAGTTCCAAGGTGGGTCACAGGTTTAGTGCTAGGGTGCGTGTCAAGGCGGGTGTCGAGGTGCCTGGGTGCTAGGGTGTGGATGCCAATGTGGGTCATAGGGTGGGTACTAGGGTGGGCTGCAATGTGGGTGCCAAGGTGGGTAACATGCTCGGTTGGTTCTAAATTGGGTGTCAGGGTGGGTGTGCACCCACCTTGCCCGAGGTGGGTGCCAAGGTGCCAGTGTGGGTGGGTGCTAAGGTGGATGCCAAGGTGGGTGAGAAGGTGGGTGATAGGTTGAGTGGTAGGATGGGTGGGTGCCAAGATGGGTCACAGGGTGGGTGCAAGGGTGGGTAGGTGCTAGGGTTGGTGTCAGGGTGGGTGGGTGCTAGGTTGGGTTCCAAGGTGGGTGCGAGGGTGAGTGTCAAGGTGGGTCACAGGTTAGGTGCTAGGATGGGTGAGTGCTAGGGTGCAAAGGTGCCAGGGTGGGTGCTAGGATGGGTCGATGCTAGGGTGAGTGGCAAGGTGGGTCCACAAGTGTCAAGGTGGGTGCCGAGGTGGGTGCCAACTTGGGTTCCAAGGTGGGTGCCAAGTGGGCGACTGCTATGGTGGATGCCAAGGTGGGTCACGGGGTGGGTGCCAAGTTGCTAGGTTGTGTTCCAAGGTGGGTGCCAACGTGGCTGCTAGGGTGCGTGGGTTAAAGGGTGTGTCACAACGTGGGTGCCAGGATGGGTGCGCACCCACACTGGCCAAGACGGGTGCAAGGTTGGGTTCCAAGCCCGGTCACAGGCTGGGTGCTAGGATGGGTGGGTGCCAAGGTGGGCACCAGGGTGGGTGCACCCACCCTGGCCAAGGTGGGTCACGGGGTGGGTCCTAGGGTGGGTAACAGGGTGGGTACTAAGGTGCGTGCCAAGGTGGGTCATGGGGTGGGTGCCAAGGTGGGCACCAGGGTGGGTGTGCACCAACCCTAGCCAGGGTAGGTCACGGGGTGGTTGTCGGGGTGGGCGTCAAGGAGCCAAGGTGGGTGGCAAGTAGCCAAGTTGCGTGCCAAGGTGGGTGTCGGGGTGGGTGCCAAGGATCCAAGGTGGGTGCCAAGGAACCAAGGTGGGTGTCTGGGTGGGTGCCGAGGTGGGAGCCAGGGTGGGTCCCAAGGTGAGTGCAAAGGTGGGTGCCAGGGTCAAGGTGAGTGCCAATGTGGGTTCCAAGGTGCCAGGGTCAGGGTGAGTGCCAATGTGGGTTCAAAGGTGCTAAGTTGGGTGCGAGGTTGGGTGCGAGGGTGGGTGGGTGCCAAGGTGTGCTAGGTGGAAGCCCGGGTGGGTCGGCATCCCATGGGTGTCGAGTTGGGTGCCTGATGGGTGCTTCTTGTCAAGTTTTAGTCGTCGGGACTCATTTCGAGCCTTAGAGGTCGTTTCTTGTCCGGTTGCCCTGTCTTCGACCTGGGAACCCAATTTTGGTCCTCGGGTCCCATTTTTTTTTGTCTCGCATCCCACTTTTGGCCTGTGGCCTTTTCGGGGTCGATTCTCGTTTTGGGCATCAGAGCATGTTTCTTCTCCTAAAACCCAATATTTGTTTATTAAGTCTCGGAACACATTTTTGTTCTCGTGGACCCATCATGGGTCTTGGAACGCATTTGTGGTCCTTGGGTCCCATTTTGCATCCCGAAACTTGTGTTTTGGTGCTTGATCCCTATTTTGGGTGCCCACCTTGCACCAAGTGCGCACCCGGGGCAAACCGAGCGCCTTGGTGCACCGGGGCAAGATCGAGCGTGCACCCGAGGCGCCCCGAACATGCACCAAGGTGCACTCGGCCCACATGTGAGCGCAGGTCGTTGCGCCCGAGGTGGTGTGTGGGCACCGCGTTGCAGACGGGACACTGCACGCACACGACGCCCCGTCCAGGTGCACGCACGTAGGCCGGGCCGGGTGCACACCCGACGCCCTAGCAAGGTGCGCGCACCCGGGCAGGGCTCACACTTGGCGAACGGGGCGCACTTCGCGAGGGAGGGTGTGCACCTCGACGGGGGTGGGTGGCCGGGGTGGATTCGCACGTGGGTCGCGGTTTGCTAAGTACACACTGCGACAAGCTCATAACGGGTGCGATCATACCAGCGTTAGTGCACCGGATCCCATCAGAACTCCGCAGTTAAGCGCGCTTGGGCCGGAGTAGTACTAGGATGGGTGACCTCCCGGGAAGTCCCGGTGTTGCACCCTTTCTTAGTTTTTCGCCGGGCGTCGCAATGCTATTTGAATAAACCTTTTGCCCGTTTGCGTTCTCGTCGGGGCCGGGCCGGGCCGGGGTGCGCTGCCCGCACTACCGCGCGCGCGGGGGCGACACCGAGCGCGCACCCGAGGCGCCCCGAGCACACAGGCCACGGTGCAACCCGGGCGTTGTGCGCGCACCCCGGTGCGCCCGAGGTGCTGCGCGCGCACCCAGGTGAAATCGGTGTGCACCTCGGCCAGTGCGCGCTCGGTCGAGTCGCGCACGTTGGCCAAGGTGCACGGTGATGTTTCTTACTCTAAGGTTCCGCACCAGACGCCCGGGACAGGTGAGCGAAGCTGGGCGGGGCCGGGTGCGCGGCCGGGGCAGGTGCACGCAGCTGGAGAGAGCTTTGGAGCACACCAGAGGTGCGCACCTTGGAGCACACTTCGGAGCGCACCAATGATGCGCTCCATTCAAAAGTTTCCTGAAAAGGCAAAAAAAGTTGAGATTATAGAATTTCCCACTTGAGAGATTGTAAAAAAAAAAAATTTAAAATGAAGGAAACGCGGGTGCCAAGGTGTGCGCGCCCGGGTGCGCAGCCCAGCCAAGGTGTGCGCACCAAGGCGCCCACCCTGGCGAAGGTGCACGCAAGGTGCGCACCCGAGGCAAACCGGACAATTAACCCAACTTTCGACTTCGCGCGCACCTGCGCACCTTGGAGCGCACTTCGGAGCGCTCCTTGTTGCGCACCAATCTTGGGCACCTCGGAGTGCACCATGGCGCCCACCAAGGTGCGCACCCGGGGCAAACCGAGCTCCGACTTCGTGCGCACCTTGGAGCGCACGAAAGGTGCGCACCATGGCGCCCACCAAGGTGCGCAGCCCAGCCAAGGCGTGCGCATCAAGGTGCGCACCCTGGCGAAGGTGCGCACCCGGGGCAAACCGAGCTCCGACTTCGTGCGCACCTTGGAGCGCACAAAGGGTGCGCAACCCAGCCAAGGTGTGCGCACCCCGGGCAAACCGAGCTCCGAATCGTGCGCACCTTGGAGCACACTTCGGAGCCCTCCTTGGTGCGCACCGATGTTGCGCACCTCGGAGCGCACCCGGGGAAAACAATGCAATTAACCCGACTTTCGACTTCGTGGGCACCTCGGAGCGCTCTCGGGTTCGCACCTCGGAGCACACCGAGGTGCGCACCTTTGATGCGCTGCCTTCACCAATTTCCAGAAAAGGCAAGAAAACATTGAGAAGGTGTGCGCACCGAGGTGCCCACCCTGGCGAAGGTGCACGCGAGGTGCGCACCCGGGGCAAACCGGGCTCCGACTTCGTGCACGCCATGCTGCGCACCTTGGAGGGCCATGGTGCGCACCTTGGAGCACACTTCGGAGCGCTCAATGGTGCCCAACCCAGCCAAGGTGCCCACCGCGGCGAAGGTGCACGCGAGGTGCGCACCCGGGGCAAACCGGGCTCCGACTTCGTGCACGCCGCACCTTGGAGCACACTTCGGAGCGCTCCTTGGTGCGCACCAGGGCGCGCAACCCAGCCGAGGTGCCCACCCCGGCGAAGGTGCACGCGGGGTGCGCACCCGAGGCAAACCGGGCTCCGACTTCGTGCACGCCATGGTGCCCACCGCGGCGAAGGTGCACGCGAGGTGCGCACCCGGGGCAAACCGGGCTCCGACTTCGTGCACGCCGCACCTTGGAGCACACTTCGGAGCGCTCCTTGGTGCGCACCAGGGCGCGCAACCCAGCCGAGGTGCCCACCCCGGCGAAGGTGCACGCGAGGTGCGCACCCGGGGCAAACCGGGCTCCGACTTCGTGCACGCCATGGTGCCCACCGCGGCGAAGGTGCACGCGAGGTGCGCACCCGGGGCAAACCGGGCTCCGACTTCGTGCACGCCGCACCTTGGAGCACACTTCGGAGCGCTCCTTGGTGCGCACCATGGTGCCCACCAGGGCGCGCAACCCCGCCGAAGGTGCACGCGAGGTGCGCACCCGGGGCAAACCGGGCTCCGACTTCGTGCACGCCGCACCTTGGAGCACACTTCGGAGCGCTCCTTGGTGCGCACCAGGGCGCGCAACCCCGCCGAAGGTGCACGCGAGGTGCGCACCCGGGGCAAACCGGGCTCCGACTTCGTGCACGCCATGGTGCGCACCAGGGTGCCCACCGCGGCGAAGGTGCGCACCCGGGGCAAACCGGGCTCCGACTTCGTGCACGCCGCACCTTGGAGCACACTTCGGAGCGCTCCTTGGTGCGCACCAGGGCGCGCAACCCAGCCGAGGTGCCCACCCCGGCGAAGGTGCACGCGAGGTGCGCACCCGGGGCAAACCGGGCTCCGACTTCGTGCACGCCATGGTGCCCACCGCGGCGAAGGTGCGCACCCGGGGCAAACCGGGCTAGGACTTCGTGCACGCCGCACCTTGGAGCACACTTCGGAGCGCTCCTTGGTGCGCACCATGGTGCCCACCAGGCCGCGCAACCCAGCCAAGGTGTGCGCACCAAGGTGCACGCGAGGTGCGCACCCGGGGCAAACCGGGGTCCGGCTTCGTGCACGCCGCACCTTGGAGCACACATCGGGGCGCTCCCGGGTTCGCACCGGCGTTGCGCACCGTGGTGGGCACCTCGGAGCGCACCGTGGTGGGCACCTCGGAGCACACCAAGGTGGGCAGCGAGGTGCGCACCTTTGATGCGATGCCTTCACTAATTTCCATAAAAGGCAAAAGAAAACGAGATTTTAAAATTTCCGTTTTGAAAGATAGTGAGAAAAAGGGAATGCTGGTGCCATCTTGAGCCCGCCCTGGTGCGCAGCCCAGCCAAGGTGTGCGCACCAAGGTGCCCACCCTGGCGAAGGTGCGCGCCCGGGCAATTAACCCAACTTCCAACTTCGCGCGCGCCAGGGTGGGAGCGCACCCAACAACCGGGCCTGGGAAGAGCCAATGCGAGAAACCCCACCAAACGCTCTGACAAAAAAAGAGGGGGCGCTCCAGTAACCCCGCTTCGGAGCGCACCCTGGGCAAACCCAGCCAGGGTGCCCACCCCGGCCAAGGTGCAGGCGAGGTGCGCACCCGGGGCAAACCGGGCTCCGACAACGTGCACGCCGCACCTTGGAGCACACTTCGTAGCGCTCCCGGGTGCGCACCTCAGAGCACACCAAGGTGGGCAGCGAGGTGCGCACCTTTGATGCGCTGCCTTCACTAATTTCCAGAAAAGGCAAAAAAAAGAGGAGATTTTAAAATTTCCGTTTTGAAAGATAGTGAAAAAAACGGAACGCGGGTGCCATCTTGAGCCCGCCCTGGTGCACAGCCCAGGTAAGGTGCCCACCCTGGCAAAGGTGCGCACCCGGGCAATTAACCCTACTTCCGACTTCGTGCGCGCCAGGGTGGCAACCGGGCCTGGGAAGAGCCAATGCGAGAAACCCCACCAAACGCTCCGACAAAAAAAGAGGCGGCGCTCCAATAACCCCGCTTCGGAGCGCAGCCGGGGCAAACCCAGCCAAGGTGCCCACCCCGACGAAGGTGCACGCGAGGTGCGCACCCGGGGCAAACCGGGCTCCGACAACGTGCACGCAGCACCTTGGAGCACACTTCGAAGCACTCCCGGGTGCCCACCGGCGTTGCGCACCGTGGTGGGCAGCGAGGTGCGCACCTTTGATGCGCTGCCTTCACTAATTTCCAGAAAAGGCAAAAAAAAATGAGATTTTAAAATTTCCGTTTTGAAAGATAGTGAAAAAAACGGAACGCGGGTGCCATCTTGAGCCCGCCCTGGTGCGCAGCCCAGGCAAGGCATGCGCACCAAGGTGCCCACCCGCGGTGCACGCCCGGGGCAAACCGGGCTCCGACTTCGTGCAGGCCGCACCTTGGAGCACACTTCGGAGCGCTCCTTGGTGCGCACCATGGTGCCCACCAGGGCGCACCCGGGGCAAACCGGGCTCCGACTTCGTGCACGCCGCACCTTGGAGCACACATCGGAGCGCTCCCAGGTTCGCACCAGCGTTGCGCACCTTTGATGCGCTGCCTTCACTAATTTCCAGAAAAGGCAAAAAAAAACGATATTTTAAAATTTCCGTTCTGAAAGATAGTGAAAAAAACGGAACGCGGGTGCCATCTTGAGCCCTTCCTGGTGCGCAGCCCAGGCAAGTTGTGCGCACCAAGGTGCCCACCCTGGCGGAGGTGCGCGCCCGGGGCAAACCGGGCTCCGACTTCGTGCACTGCATGGTGCCCACCAAGGCGCGCAACCCAGCCAAGGTGCCCACCGCAGCGAAGGTGCACGCGAGGTGCGCACCCGAGGTGCACACCCGGGGCAAACCGAGCTCCGACTTCGTGCACGCCGCACCTTGGAGCACACTTCAGAGCGCTCCTTGGTGCGCACCAGGGCGCGCAACCCAGCCAAGGTGCTCACCCCGGCGAAGGTGCACGCGAGGTGCGCACCCGGGGCAAGCCGGGCTCGGACTTCGTGCACGCCGCACCTTGGAGCACACATCGGAGCGCTCCCGGGTTCGCACCAGCATTGCGCACCTTTGATGCGCTGCCTTCACTAATTTCCAGAAAAGGCAAAAAAAAAAAAAAAACGAGATTTTAAAATTTCCGTTTTGAAAGATAGTGAAAAAAACGGAACGCGGGTGCCATCTTGAGCCCGCCCTGGTGTGCAGCCCAGGCAAGTTGTGCGCACCAAGGCACCCACCCTGGCCAAGGTGGGTCACGGGGTGGGTCCTAGGGTGGGTAACGGGGTGGGTACTAAGGTGCGTGCCAAGGTGGGTCATGGGGTGGGTGCCAAGGTGGGCACCAGGGTGGGTGTGCACCAACCCTAGCCAGGGTAGGTCACGGGGTGGTTGTCGGGGTGGGCGTCAAGGAGCCAAGGTGGGTGGCAAGTAGCCAAGTTGCGTGCCAAGGTGGGTGTCGGGGTGGGTGCCAAGGATCCAAGGTGGGTGCCAAGGAACCAAGGTGGGTGTCTGGGTGGGTGCCGAGGTGGGAGCCAGGGTGGGTCCCAAGGTGAGTGCAAAGGTGGGTGCCAGGGTCAAGGTGAGTGCCAATGTGGGTTCCAAGGTGCCAGGGTCAGGGTGAGTGCCAATGTGGGTTCAAAGGTGCTAAGTTGGGTGCGAGGTTGGGTGCGAGGGTGGGTGGGTGCCAAGGTGTGCTAGGTGGAAGCCCGGGTGGGTCGGCATCCCATGGGTGTC